>NC_034200.2:27249900-27277400 GCF_002021735.2 Oncorhynchus kisutch
GTGTTAACATTGCCAAAGCAAGTGAGGTAGATAATATATAAAGTGAATATATAAAGTGAAATAAACAATAAAAATTAACAGTAAACATTACACATACAGAAGTTTCAAAACAATAAAGACATTACAAATGTCATATTATATATATACAGTGTTTTAACAATGTACAAATGGTTAAGGTATACAAGGGAAAATAAATTAGCATAAATATGGGTTGTATTTACAATGGTGTTTGTTCTTCACTGGTTGCCCTTTTCTCGTGGCAACAGGTCACAAATCTTGCTGCTGTGATGGTACATTCTGGAATTTCACCCAGTAGATATGGGAGTTTATCAAAATTGGATTTGTTTTCGAATTCTTTGTGGATCTGTGTAATCTGAGGGAAATATATCTCTCTAATATGGTCATACATTGGGCAGGAGGTTAGGAAGTGCAGCTCAGTTTCCACCTCATTTTGTGGGCAGTGAGCACATAGCCTGTCTTCTCTTGAGAGCCATGTCTGCCTACGGCGGCCTTTCTCAATAGCAAGGCTATGCTCACTGAGTCTGTACATAGTCAATGCTTTCCTTAAGTTTGGGTCAGTCACAGTGGTCAGGTATTCTGCCACTGTGTACTCTCTGTTTAAGGCCAATTAGCATTCTAGTTTGCTCTGTTTTTTAGTTAATTCTTTCCAATGTGTCAAGTAATTATCTTTTCGTTTTCTCATGATTTGGTTGGGTCTAATTGTGCTGTTGTCCTGGGGCTCTGGGGGTGTGTTTGTGTTTGTGAACAGAGCCCCAGGACCAGCTTGATTAGGGGACTCTTCTCCAGGGTCATCTCTCTGTAGGTGATGGCTTTGTTATGGAAGGTTTGGGAATCGCTTCCTTTTGTAGAATTTAACGGCTCTTTTCTGGATTTTGATAATTAGCGGGTATTGGCCTAATTCTGCTCTGCATGCATTATTTGGTGTTCTACGTTGTACACGGAGGATATTTTTGCAGAATTCTGCATGCAGAGTCTCATTTTAGTGTTTGTCCCATTTTGTGAAGTCTTGGTTGGTGAGCGGACCCCAGACCTCACAACCATAAAGGGCAATGGGAACTATGACTGATTCAAGTATTTTTTTGCCAAATCCTAATTGGTATGTTGAAATGTATGTAACCTTTGATGGCATAGAATGCCCTTCTTGCCTTGTCTCTCAGATCGTTCACAGCTTTGTGGAAGTTACCTGTGGCGCTGATGTTTAGGCCGAGGTATGTGTCGTTTTTTGTGTGCTCTAGGGCAACAGTGTCTAGATGGAATTTGTATTTGTGGTTCTGGCGACTGGATCTTTTTTGGTCTTACTGAGATTTACTGTCAGGTCCCAGAAGATCTAGGTGCTGCTGTAGGCCCTCCTTGGTTGGTGACAGAAGCACCAGATCATCAGCAAACAGTAGACATTTGGACTTCGGATTCTAGTAGGGTGAGGCCGGGTGCTGCAGACTTTTCTAGTGCCCACGGCAGTTCGTTGATATATATGTTGAAGAGGGTGGGGCTTAAGCTGCATCCCTGTCTCACCCCACGGCCCTGTGGGAAGAAATGTGTGTTTTTTTTTTGCCTATTTTAACCGCACACTTGGATTTCATAATGTCATATGTGTTTCCCCCAACACCACTTTCCATCAATCTGTATAGCAGATCCTCATGCCAAATTGAGTCAAAGGCTTTTTTGAAATCAACAAAGCATGAGAAGACTTTGCCTTTGTTTTGGTTTGTTTGTTTGTCAATTAGGGTGCGGAGAGTGAATATGTGGTCTGTCATACGGTAATTTGCTCAGTACATTGTTTTCACTGAGGAAATGTATGACTCTGCTGTTAATGACAATGCAGAGGATTTTCCCAAGGTTGCTGTTGACGCATATCACACCGTAGTTATTGGGTTCAAATTTGTCTCCACTTTTGTGGATTGGGGTGATCAGTCCTTGGTTCCAAATACTGGGGAAGATGCCAGAGCGAACGATGATGTTAAAGAGTTTTAGTATAGCCAATTGGAATTAGTTGTCTGTATATTTTATAATTTAATTGAGGATACCATCAACACCACAGGCCTTTTTGGGTTGGAGGGTTTTTATTTTGTCCTGTAGTTCATTCAAGGTAATTGGAGAATCCAGTGGGTTCTGGTCTTTAATAGTTGATTGTAAGATTTGTATTTGATCATGTTTATGTTTTTGCTGTTTGTTCTTTGTTATAGAGCCAAAAAGATTGAAGAAGTGGTTTACCCATACATCTCTGTTTTGGATAGATTATTCTTTGTGTTGTTGTTTGTTTAGTGTTTTCCTTATTTCCCAGAAGTGGTTAGAGTCTATGGATTCTTCAATTACATTGAGCTGATTTCTGATTTGCTGTTCCTTCTTTTTCCGTAGTTTAATTCTGTATTGTTTTAGTGATTCACCATAGTGAAGGCGTAGACTCAGGTTTTCCGGGTCTCTATGTTTTTGTTTGGACAGGTTTCTAAAAAAAAATCTTAGATTTTTGCATTCTTCCTCAAACCATTTGTCATTGTTGTTCATTTTCTTCAGTTGTCTATTTGAGATTTTTAGATTTGATAGGGATGCTGAGAGGTCAAATATACTGTTAAGATTTTCTACTGCCAAGTTTACACCTTCACTATTACAGTGGAACGTTTTACCCAGGAAGTTGTCTGAAAGGGATTGCATTTGTTGTTGCCTAATTGTTTTTTGTTAGGTTTCCAAACTGCATTCCTTCCATCTATAGCATTTCTTAATGTTACTCAGTTCCTTTGGCTTTGATGCCTCATGATTGAGTATTGCTCTGTTAAAGTAGACTGTGATTTTGCTGTGGTCTGATAGGGGTGTCAGTGGTGTCCTGTCTCAGCCTCCAGTATTTATGCTGCAGTAGTTTATGTGTCGGGGGCTAGGGTCAGTTTGTTATATCTGGAGTACTTCTCCTGTCCTATTCGGAGTCCTGTGTGAATTTAAGTGTGCTCTCTCTAATTCTCTCTTTCTCTCTTTCTTTCCCTCTCTCGGAGGACCTGAGCCCTAGGACCATGCCTCAGGACTACCTGACATGATGACTCCTTGCTGTCCCCAGTCCACCTGACTGTGCTGCTGCTCCAGGTTAAACTGTTCTGCCTTATTATTATTTGACCATGCTGGTCATTTATGAACATTTGAACATCTTGGCCATGTTCTGTTATAATCTCCATCCGGCACAGCCAGAAGAGTACTGGCCACCCCACATAGCCTGGTTCCTCTCTAGGTTTCTTCCTAGGTTTTGGCCTTTCTAGGGAGTTTTTCCTAGCCACCGTGCTTCTACACCTGCATTGCTTGCTGTTTGGGGTTTTAGGCTGCGTTTCTGTACAGCACTTTGAGATATCAGCTGATGTACGAAGGGCTATATAAATACATTTGATTTGATTTTGATTTGATAGTAGTGCCTAGGGGGGCATATGGGGGAGGGAATGCTGTCACCTGCAGGCAGGTGTTTGTCCCCCTGTGTGCTGAGGGTGTCAGGTTCTTGTCTGGTTCTGGCATTTAGGTCGCCACAGACGAGTACATGTCCCTGGGCCTGGAAATGATTGATTTACACCTCCAGGATGGAGAAGCTGTCTTCATTAAAGTATGGGGATTCTAGTGGGGGGATATAAGTAGCACACAGTGGGCCATTTTTCTCTGTTAAGATCATTTCCTTTTGAATTTCTAGCCAAATGTAAAATGTTCCTGTTTTGATTAATTTAATGGAGTGAGTTAGGTCTGCTCTATACCAAATTAGCATACCCCCTGAGTCCCTTCCCTGTTGCACACCTGGTAGTTTGGTGGATGGGACTACCAGCTCTCTGTAAACAGAGGGCAACCAGTGGGTCCGTCTCTTCTATACCAGGTTTCTTGCAGGATGACAATGTCTGTATTACTGATTTCTTTGGTGAAGTCCAGGTTCCTGCTCTTTAGGCTAAAGGCAGATGACCTCAGGCCTTGGATATTCCAGGATGAGATAGTGAAGGCTTTGTGTTCCATAAAGTGTCCAATGTTGTTGGTCGTGTGGTTTGTCCTCAGGCCAGTAAGTGTGAGAAGAGCCTGCTGGGCAGCTGGTACATACCATTGGTTTGGGCGAGTGTAAGAGTGGGGGGTTGCCCGCTCACGGCCTGGGTGTATGTGTGACATCCATGTTGAGGCCCTCTTTGCCCACCCCATGCCCCTCCTGGGGCCTAAATGGGGTGTGGTGTCTCTCTCTACCTCTCTCTCTCTACTTCTCCCTACCTTTCTCGCTAACTCTCTCTCGTACTCTCTCTCTCTAACTCTCTCTCTAACTTTCTACCTCTCTCTCTACCTCTCTCTACCTCTCTCTCCCTACCCCTCTCTCTAACTCTCTCTACCTCTCTTACTATCTTTACCTCTCTCTCTCTCTAACTCTCTCTCTACCCCTCTCTCTACCCCCTCTCTACCCCTCTCTCTACCCCTCTCTAACTCTCTCTCTACATCTCTCTCTACCCCTCTCTCTACCTCTCTCTCTCTACCCCTCTCTCTAACTCTCTCTCTCTACCCCTCTCTCTCTACCTCTCTCTCTACCTCTCTCTCTCTCTCTCTACCCCTCTCTCTCTCTAACTCTCTCTCTACATCTCTCTCTCTACCCCTCTCTCTACCTCTCTCTCTCTACCCCTCTCTCTAACTCTCTCTCTCTACCCCTCTCTCTACCTCTCTCTCTCTCTCTCTCTCTACCCCTCTCTCTAACTCTCTCTCTCTCTAACTCTCTCTCTACCTCTCTAACTATCTTTACCTCTCTCTCTCTCTCTCTCTAACTCTCTCTCTACCCCTCTCTCTACCCCCTCTCTACCCCTCTCTCTACCCCTCTCTAACTCTCTCTCTACATCTCTCTCTCTCTACCCCTCTCTCTACCTCTCTCTCTCTACCCCTCTCTCTAACTCTCTCTCTCTACCCCTCTCTCTCTACCCCTCTCTCTACCTCTCTCTCTCTCTCTCTCTACCCCTCTCTCTAACTCTCTCTCTCTAACTCTCTCTTTACCTCTCTTTCTCTCTACCCCTCTCCCTACCTCTCTCTCTCTACCCCTCTCTCTAACTCTCTCTCTACCTCTCTCTCTCAACCCCTCTCTCTAACGCTCTCTCTCTACCCCTCTCTCTAACTCTCTCTCTACCTCTCTCTCTCTACCCCTCTCTCTACATCGCTCTCTCTCTACCTCTCTCTCTCTCTCTACCCCTCTCTCTAACTCTTTCTCTACCTCTCTCTCTCAACCCCTCTCTCTAACTCTCTCTCTACCACTCTCTCTACCTCGCTCTCTCTCTACCCCTCTCTCTAACTCTCTCTCTACCTCTCTCTCTCTCTCTCTCTCTCTCTCTCTCTCTCTCTCTCTACCCCTCTCTCAAACTCTCTCTCTACCTCTCTCTCTCTACCCCTCTCTCTAACTCTCTCTCTCTACCCCTCTCTCTACCTCTCTCTCTAACTCTCTCTCTACTTCTCCCTCTCTCTCTCTCTCTACCCCTCTCTCTAACTCTCTCTCTCTCTAACTCTCTCTCTACCTATCTTCTCTCTACCCCTCTCTCGCTACCCCTCTCTCTAACTCTCTCTCTACCTCTCTCTCTACCCCTCTCTACATCGCTCTCTCTCTACCCCTTTCTCTCTCTCTCTACCTCTCTCTCTCTCTCTACCCCTCTCTCTACCTCTCTCTCTCTCTACCCCTCTCTCTAACTCTCTCTCTACCTCTATTTCTCAACCCCTCTCTCTAACTCTCTCTCTACCCCCTCTCTCCACCTCTCTCTCTCTACCCCTCTCTCTACCTCGCTCTCTCTCTAACTCTCTCTCTACCTCTCTCTCTCTCTACCTCTCTCTCTCTCTACCCCTCTCTCTAACTCTCTCTCTACCTCTCTCTCTCTCTCTCTACCCCTCTCTCAAACTCTCTCTCTACCTCTCTCTCTCCCTACCCCTCTCTCTAACTCTCTCTACCTCTCTTTCACACTCTCTTCTCCACTACCATCCTGCTTTTACAATATCATTACTAACACTTGCGTTTTCAATTATATGAACGTTGCGTTTTTTGTTTTGAAGACGCTGCCTATCCCTATCCGCAGGGCAGGTGGCTGCTGTTATGATGGGCTGCTGCTACGGAACACAGCCCTTATATTAGTTATGAGGCTGGTTGAGAATGGAGGATAGAGAGAAATGCCTAATGCCTATTACTCCGTCAGAGCGGAAAAAACAAAACAAATGAAAAGGTAGGCAATTTAGTCCAATCGCCCCGTTGGCGGCAGCGGCGAGAGCGGCGAGATGGAAAACCGGCATGTTATTAATGTGGGGAAGGCTAAACTACATCAACAAAAACGCTAAATGGATGACAACATGAATATAGAAAATAAATAAAATAATTTTCCATAAATCTTAGTACAAGCTAGTACACGTGAGAGTGCCTCACATGAGCATATGTACAGTCGTGGCCAAAAGTTTTGAGAATGACACAAATATTAATTTTCACAAAGTCTGCTGCCTCAGTTTGTATGTTGGCAATGTGCATATACTCCAGAATGTTATGAAGAGTGAGCAGATGAATTGCAATTAATTGCAATTCTTTGCCATGCAAATTAACTGAATCCCCCCAAAAACATTTCCACTGCAATTCAGCCCTGCCACAGAAGGACCAGCTGACATCATGTCAGTGAGTCTCTCGTTAACACAGGTGTGAGTGTTGACGAGGACAAGGCTGGAGATCACTCTGTCATGCTGATTGAGTTCGAATAACAGACCGGAAGCTTCAAAAGGAGGGTGGTGCTTGGAATCATTGTTCTTCCTCTGTCTGCCATGGTTACTTGCAAGGAAACACATGCCGTCATCATTGCTTTGCACAAAAAGGGTTTCAGGCAAAGACATTGCTGCCAGTAAGATTGCACTTAAATCAACCATTTATCAGATCATCAAATCTTCAAGGAGAGTGGTTCAATTGTTGTGAAGGCGGCTTCAGGGTGCCCAAGAAAGTCCAGCAAGCGCCAGGACCGTCTCCTAAAGTTGATTCAGCTGCGGGATCGGGGTACCACCAGTTCAGAGCTTGCTTAGGAATGGCAGTGGGCAGGTGTGAGTGCATCTGCACGCACAGTGAGGCGAAGACTTTTGGAGGATGGCCTGGTGTCAAGAAGGGCAGCAAAGAAGCCACTTCTCTACAGGAAAAACATCAGGAACAGACCAACATTCTGCAAAAGGTACAGGGATTGGACTGCTGAGGACCGGGGTAAAGTCATTTTCTCTGATGAATCCCCTTTCTGATTGTTTGGGGGATCTGGAAAAAGCTTGTCCGGAGAAGACAAGGTGAGTGCTACCATCAGTCCTGTGTTAGTCCTGTGTCATGCCAACAGTGTGGGGTTGATTCTCAGCCAAGGGAGTTTGGCTCACTCACAAGTTTGCCTAAGAATATAGTTATGAATAAAGAATGGTACCAACATATCCTCCAAGAGCAACTTTTGGTGATGAACAATGCCTTTTCCAGCATGATGGAGCACCTTGCCATAAGGCAAAATGTGTTAACTAAGTGGCTCGGGGAACAAAACATTGATATTTTGGGTCCATGGCCAGGAAACTCCCCAGACCTTAATCCCATTGAGAGCTTGTGGTCAATCCTCAAGAGGCGGTTGGACAAACAAATTCTGACAAACTCCAAGCATTGATTATGCAAGAATGGGCTGCCATCAGTCAGGATGTGGCCCAGAAGTTAATTGACAGCATGCCAGGGCGGATTGCAGAGGACTTGAAAAAGGGTCAACACTGCAAATATTGACTCTTTGCATCAACTTCATGTAATTGTCAATAAAAGCCTTTGACACTTATGAAATGCTTGTATTATACTTCAGTATTCCATAGTAACATCTGACAAAAATATCTAAAGACACTGAAGCAGCAAACTTTGTGGAAATGAATATTTGTGTCAATCTCAAAACTTTTGGCCACAACTATACACACACACACACTGAAGTGGGTGGACCTTTGGCCACAACTATACACACACACACACTGAAGTGGGTGGACCTTTGGCCACAACTATACACACACACACACTGAAGTGGGTGGACCTTTGGCCACAACTATACACACACACACACTGAAGTGTGTGGACCTTTGGCCACAACTATACACACACACACACACACTGAAGTGGGTGGACCTTTGGCCACAACTATACACACACACACACTGAAGTGGGTGGACCTTTGGCCACAACTATACACACACACACACTGAAGTGGGTGGACCTTTGGCCACAACTATACACACACACACACTGAAGTGGGTGGACCTTTGGCCACAACTATACACACACACACACTGAAGTGGGTGGACCTTTGGCCACAACTATACACACACACACACTGAAGTGGGTGGACCTTTGGCCACAACTATACACACACACACACTGAAGTGGGTGGACCTTTGGCCACAACTATACACACACACACACTGAAGTGGGTGGACCTTTGGCCACAACTATACACACACACACACTGAAGTGGGTGGACCTTTGGCCACAACTATACACACACACACACTGAAGTGGGTGGACCTTTGGCCAAGTTGAATCCAATTTAGTTCACCTGATGTAACCTGATGTAAGAGCAGTCTTGACATTCAACAGGAAATAACATGTTATTTTGCTCCACAAGCAAAGCTGCCATCCAATCCATTCACAGCACTGAAGGACATGACACGTTCACGTAAACACAAGGACACTGTGCTTCGAGGTGATTAATGTCAATGTGAAGAAATCACTTGTTGATATCTCAACACCTACTGTAGCAACAACAGCCATTGAATGTACCATATCTGAACAATAAAAGGCTCAATTTGAACAAACCTAACACAATGGTAAATCTACACGCAGGAGCTAGCACTACAAGTTCAGGGGTGTGGCAGAAATATTTGAGCTATTTTCCATTTAGAAAATGTTGGCGCATTTGCTGGCACATCTCAAGACATCAGTCAGGAAGTTAAAGCTTGATCGCAAGTGGGTCTTCTAAATGTACAATGACCCCAAGCATACTTCCAAAGTTGTGGCAAAATGGCTTAAGGACAACAAAGTCAAGGTATTGGAGTGGCCATCACAAAACCCTGACCTCAATCCTATAGAAGATTTGTGGGCAGAACTGAAAAAGCGTGTGCGAGCAAGGACTTATTGTGGGAAGGTTGCGGAAGGCTACCCAAAACGTTTGACCCAAGTTAAACCATTTAAAGGCAAGGCTACCAAATACTAATTGAGTGTTTGTAAACTTCTGAAATAAACTATGCTCTCTATTATTATTCTGACATTTCACATTCTTAAAATAAAGTGGTGATCCTAACTGATCTAAGACAGGGAATTTTTAATCTCAGATTAAATGTCATTAATTGTGAAAAACGGAGTTTAAATGTATTTGGCTAAGTTGTATGTAAACTTCCGACTTCAATTGTACATGTTATTCACTTGCGTCAATGAGCGTCTGCGTAGCCAGGCGCTAAAATAGAACTTGGTTCTATTTGTGACACTTGATGCGCTGCAAGTCCCGCCTCTATCATCTCCTCAATGGTCTCCTCATCTCCTCAGCATATACCCACGTGGGTGATTAAAAGATGAACTGAGGTCCACACTCCAGTCCAGTTGGTGGTGGTAATGCACCTTAAAGTTGGTTGCCAACTGCCATATAAAGTCTGAAGAAGAAGAGGAAGCCTGAAAGAGGAGAGATTACTAGAAACAAACTCAGTTTACCCTTTTATCTGTGGATTTATTGTCAGAGTAGAAGACCATGTTCATTTCAGGTAAAATAACAACCCAACAACAATGTTTATATCCCAGCACAAATTAGCATCAGCAAGCTAGGAAGCTGAATTACCATGAATGTTTAATGCTTTTCGACCTGTCCCCCAATTAATCAAGTTGGTTCAGAGTTCGTTTTGATATTTCAACCTGCGTGTCCTGATCGCATCTGGTGTGGGTGGATAAAATCGACTAAATCGAAGTTGCATTGCAAGCACGACATGGACATTATTGTCACCATAAAATCAGGAAGGTGAATCAGTCTAATAAGTTTGGTTGTAATAAAAGTTCACGAAAAACAATATATTTCCCAGGTTACGAATAACTTCTACATACTAAGTTCACAGATATTCACCGAGATACTCATCTCTCGTTTCATGATGGACATGTAGCCTAAATCATGGAGGGGTTTTATGCATGTCCAAAATGGGACCTGCATACTAAAATAATGTGAGCCTTCCTACAACACAAAAGGGAATGTCAGCTCACTGTTTTACTCCTATCAAACTTTATATTTTAATAAAGCTTTGGTGATTAAAATGTATTTCCAAGCTGTCTCAGTAGCCAAACCCTTTATAGGCAGTCTTGACTACTTCGCGATTGTATTAGGCAGACAAAAAAAAGCCTTAATTGAGAGGAGGGGATGCTTTGCTTGGTTTTAATAAAATAAAACGAAATGGGGAAAAAACATGAGTTTTTTATGTTTCCAAATACAATGTATACAGGAAACAAAAGCACATCAGGCTACTCATCAGCTGCTACAGGCCTGTATGTCTCAGACAGATCGCCAGGCTCCCCGGCCTCCGCCGGATTGCCAGGCTCCCCCGCCTCAGCCGGTCTGTCAGGTTCCTGTGTCCCAGCCGGCAACAGGATCCCGCGCATCAGCAGAGGTGATCGGTCCGCTCCTGATCCTCGGGATCGTCATTTTGATCGCTGTCCTGCGGCTGGAGCTGTGCGTTGGGGAGGGGTAGTGTCACGTGTCTCCCTCCTTGGCCTCTAGGTCACCAGGCTGCTCGTTATGGCGCACACCTGCCACCGTCGTTACACGCACCTGCGCGTCCTCATACTCACCTGGACTCCATCACATCCCTGATTACCTTCCCTATGTATGTCACTCCATTTGGTTCCTTCCCCAGGCATTATTGTTTCTGTTTCTATTTCATGTCTGTGCGTTGTTCCTGTTTCTAGTTTTATGTTTGGTTTATTGATTAAATCACTCCCTGATCTTGCTTTCCGACTCTCAGCGCACATCGTTGAAATATTCCAGAAGTAGATATTGTGGCAAACCTCTTCAAGGTTATGAGCGTTTGTCACAAATTAAGTGGGAAACTGTCCCCAAATCACCCCAGAATGAGAGTTATTTCGACCAGGAACAGGACCTGTGTGTTTGTTTCTCTGTCCTGGTCCACCCAGGCTGTAGGCAAGGTCAAGGATAGCAGGGTTCGGTACACGAATCGGGTTCTCGGTAGGTCCAGGTCCAAACGCCAACAGGTAAGTCCAAAACAGTCCAGCTCATACACAGTAAATCCAGCCGATATATATCGCCTATCTCTCTATGGTTCATAGATCCTTCCAGCCCCCTCTCTCTCTTCCTGGTTTTTCTTGAACCTTTATCTGTGGGTCGGCTCCACCTTCTGAGGGTTCCCCTTGCTTCTGGGACCTGTAGTTTTGGCAGTCAGCCATTTTGTGATCTGTAGTTCTGATCGGGGTGGCCATTTTAGTGATCGGGCAGAGCCCGTTTATTAGTTCTCCTCTCACATATCTGCCATTTATCACTCGACCCCCTTCTTTGCCACAAAATATACGATTGTTTTTGTGTGCCCCTTTCAACTTAAATATGTATAGACCATTCTAATTGATGCTTGTCTTACGTTTATCAATACGGGTGTGGTACACTTCCTGTGAAATAACCTGACAAAGATCCTAGCAGGATAGAAACGTTGTGTGTTTACTAATTTTATTTTGTATTTTATTTCACCTTTATTTAACCAGGTAGGCTAGTTGATATATACATATACAGTGTGTGCAAATGAGGTAAGATACCGGAGGTAAGGCAATAAATAGGCCATAGTGGAGAAATAATTACAATATAGCAATTATAACACTGGAGTAATAGATGTGAAGAAGATGAATGTGCAAATAGAGATACTGGGGTGCAAAGGAGCAAAATAATGAACAATATGGGGATGAGGTAGTTGGATGGGCTATTTACAGATTGGCTGTGTACAGATGCAGTGATCTATGAGCTGCTCTGACAGCTGATGCTTAAAGTTAGTGAGGGAGATATAAGTCTCCAGCTTCAGTGATTTTTGCAATTTGTTCCAGTTATTGGCAGCAGAGAACTGGAAGGAAAGGCGGCCAAAGGAGGTGTTGGCTTTGGTTTGACCATTGAGATATACCTGCTGGAGCGTATGCGGCGGGTGGGTGCTGCTACAGTGACCACTGAGATATACCTGCTGGAGCGCGTGCTGCAGGTGGGTGCTGCTACGGTGACCACTGAGATATACCTGCTGGAGCTCGTGCTGCAGGTGGGTGCTGCTACGGTGACCAGTGAGATATACCTGCTGGAGCGCGTGCTGCGGGTGGGTGCTGCTACGGTGACCACTGAGATATACCTGCTGGAGCGCGTGCTGCGGGTGGGTGCTGCTACGGTGACCAGTGAGATATACCTGCTGGAGCGCGTGCTGCAGGTGGGTGCTGCTACGGTGACCAGTGAGATATACCTGCTGGAGCGCGTGCTGCAGGTGGGTGCTGCTACGGTGACCATTGAGATATACCTGCTGGAGCGCGTGCGGCGGGTGGGTGCTGCTACGGTGACCAGTGAGATATACCTGCTGGAGCGCGTGCTGCGGGTGGGTGCTGCTATGGTGACCAGTGAGCTGAGATAATAAGGGTAGTGGTGGAGATTATGACTGTGTGGGCTCTATATCTTCTACACTGTTGGAGCTTGTAGCAAGCATTTTCGCTGCACCTGCTATAACACTTGCACATCTGTGTACGTGTACAATTAACTTTGATTTGACCTCCGATAGTCCCATGATCTACATCCCACACACAAAGAGACGGAGGGAGGGCGAGACAGAGAGAGAGAGAAAGAGAGGCGGAAAGAGCTAAAGATGGAGAAAGACAGGAGAAAAGTGGACCCAGAAAAGAGAAAGAGAGGAGGGAGAGAGAAAGGCAAAGAAGGACACGCCACAGGAGAGCAGACAGTCAAGGGGAGAAATGGACTGCAATTACAGCTGACTTCACAGGTCTGCTGGAATAGGAGGTAGTTTGAGAATCAGGCTGACCTGAGTTGGAGGACACAACCACACACACACACAGCTCTCTTCTTTCAATGCCTCTCACCATTTTGTAATGCCAGTCAGTGAAGAAAGAAGAGAAGGGTGGATTCTCTACTGTCCGTGTTCCATCTCTCTATTCTTCTATTATACATACCTACATTGACTAAAGATCGGCCAGGAAAAGTTACTGAGCGAGGAAACATTAGTGAGGATATTGTGTGTTGTCTTCCTGACGGAGACATCATATAATAAGAGATAGAGAGAAGACTGTTGTAGACAGAGAGAGAGAGAAGGCTGTTGTAGACAGAGAGAGAGAGAGGACTGTTGTAGACAGAGAGAGAGAGGACTGTTGTAGACAGAGAGAGAGAGAGAGGGCTGTTGTAGACAGAGAGAGAGAGAAGACTGTTGTAGACAGAGAGAGAGAGGACTGTTGTAGACAGAGAGAGAGAGAGAGAGAAGACTGTTGTAGACAGAGAGAGAGAGGACTGTTGTAGACAGAGAGAGAGAGAGGGCTGTTGTAGACAGAGAGAGAGACTTTATATATTCACTTTATATATTATCTACCTCACTTGCTTTGGCAATGTTAACACATGTTTCCCATGCCAATAATGCCCTTGAATTGAATTGAATTGAGAGAGAGGACTGTTGTAGACAGAGAGAGAGAGGACTGTTGTAGACAGACAGAGAGAGAGAGGGGGCTGTTGTAGACAGAGAGAGAGAGAGAGAGGGCTGTTGTAGACAGAGAGAGAGAGAGGGCTGTTGTAGACAGAGAGAGAGAGGACTGTTGTAGACAGAGAGAGAGAGAGGACTGTTGTAGACAGAGAGAGAGAGGGCTGTTGTAGACAGAGAGAGAGAGAGGGCTGTTGTAGACAGAGAGAGAGAGAGAGAGGGCTGTTGTAGACAGAGAGAGAGAGGACTGTTGTAGACAGAGAGAGAGAGAGGGCTGTTGTAGACAGAGAGAGAGGACTGTTGTAGACAGAGAGAGAGAGGACTGTTGTAGACAGAGAGAGAGAGGACTGTTGTAGACAGAGAGAGAGAGGACTGTTGTAGACAGGGAGAGAGAGGACTGTTGTAGACAGAGAGAGAGAGAGAGAGAGAGGACTGTTGTAGACAGAGAGAGAGAGAGGACTGTTGTAGACAGAGAGAGAGAGGACTGTTGTAGACAGAGAGAGAGAGAGTACTGTTGTAGGCAGAGAGAGAGAGAGGACTGTTGTAGACAGAGAGAGGACTGTTGTAGACAGAGAGAGAGAGAGGACTGTTGTAGACAGAGAGAGAGAGAGGACTGTTGTAGACAGAGAGAGAGAGGACTGTTGTAGACAGAGAGAGAGAGAGTACTGTTGTAGGCAGAGAGAGAGAGAGGACTGTTGTAGACAGAGAGAGAGAGGACTGTTGTAGACAGAGAGAGAGAGAGGACTGTTGTAGACAGAGAGAGAGAGGGCTGTTGTAGACACAGAGAGAGAGAGGACTGTTGTAGACAGAGAGAGAGAGGACTGTTGTAGACAGAGAGAGAGAGAGGACTGTTGTAGACAGAGAGAGAGAGGACTGTTGTAGACAGAGAGAGAGAGGACTGTTGTAGACAGAGAGAGAGAGGACTGTTGTAGACAGAGAGAGAGAGAGGACTGTTGTAGACAGAGAGAGAGAGAGAGGACTGTTGTGGACAGAGAGAGAGAGGGCTGTTGTAGACAGAGAGAGAGAGGATTGTTGTAGACAAAGAGAGATAGAGAGAGGACTGTTGTAGACAGAGAGAGAGAGGACTGTTGTAGACAGAGAGAGAGAGAGGACTGTTGTAGACAGAGAGAGAGAGGACTGTTGTAGACAGAGAGAGAGAGGACTGTTGTAGACAGAGAGAGAGAGGACTGTTGTAGACAGAGAGAGGGAGGACTGTTGTAGACAGAGAGAGAGAGAGGACTGTTGTAGACACAGAGAGAGAGGACTGTTGTAGACAGAGAGAGAGAGGACTGTTGTAGACAGAGAGAGAGAGGACTGTTGTAGACAGAGAGAGAGGACTGTTGTAGACACAGAGAGAGAGAGAGGACTGTTGTAGACAGAGAGAGAGGGCTGTTGTAGACAGAGAGAGAGAGAGAGAGGACTGTTGTAGACAGAGAGAGAGAGAGGACTGTTGTAGACAGAGAGAGAGAGAGGACTGTTGTAGACAGAGAGAGAGAGGGCTGGTGTAGACACAGAGAGAGAGAGAGAGGGCTGTTGTAGACAGAGAGAGAGAGGGCTGTTGTAGACACAGAGAGAGAGAGAGGGCTGTTGTAGACAGAGAGAGAGGGCTGTTGTAGACAGAGAGAGTGGGCTGTTGTAGACAGAGAGAGAGAGAGAAGACTGTTGTAGACAGAGAGAGAGAGAGGACTGTTGTAGACAGAGAGAGAGAGGACTGTTGTAGACAGAGAGAGAGAGAGGACTGTTATAGACACAGAGACAGGACTGTTGTAGACAGACAGAGATGAGTGTTATAGACAGAGAGAGAGGGGAGTGTTACAGACAGCGAGAGGAATGTTATAGACAGAGAGAGGAGTGTTATAAACAGAGAGAGAGAGGAGTGTTATAGACAGAGAGAGAGAGAGGAGTGTTATAAACAGAGAGAGAGAGGAGTGTTATAAACAGAGAGAGAGAGGAGTGTTATAGACAGAGAGAGAGAGGAGTGTTATAGACAGAGAGAGAGAGGAGTGTTATAAACAGAGAGAGAGAGGACTGTTATAGACAGAGAGAGAGAGAGAGGAGTGTTATAGACAGAGAGAGAGAGAGGAGTGTTATAAACAGAGAGAGAGGAGTGTTATAGAAAGAGAGAGGAGTGTTATAAACAGAGAGAGAGAGAGGAGTGTTATAGACAGAGAGAGAGAGGGGAGTGTTATAGACAGAGAGAGAGAGAGAGGAGTGTTATAGACAGAGAGAGGAGTGTTATAAACAGAGAGAGAGAGAGGAGTGTTATAAACAGAGAGAGAGAGGGGAGTGTTACAGACAGAGAGAGAGAGGGGAGTGTTATAGACAGAGAGAGGAGTGTTATAAACAGAGAGAGAGAGAGGAGTGTTATAAACAGAGAGAGAGAGGGGAGTGTTATAAACAGAGAGAGAGGGGAGTGTTATAGACAGAGAGAGAGAGGAGTGTTATAGACAGAGAGAGGAGTGTTATAAACAGAGAGAGAGAGAGGAGTGTTATAGACAGAGAGAGAGAGGGGAGTGTTATAGACAGAGAGAGGAGTGTTATAAACAGAGAGAGAGAGAGGAGTGTTATAGACAGAGAGAGAGAGGGGAGTGTTATAGACAGAGAGAGGAGTGTTATAAACAGAGAGAGAGAGGGGAGTGTTATAGACAGAGAGAGAGAGGAGTGTTATAGACAGAGAGAGGAGTGTTATAAACAGAGAGAGAGAGAGGAGTGTTATAGACAGAGAGAGAGAGGGGAGTGTTACAGACAGAGAGAGAGAGGGGAGTGTTATAGACAGAGAGAGGAGTGTTATAAACAGAGAGAGAGAGGAGTGTTATAAACAGAGAGAGAGAGGGGAGTGTTACAGACAGAGAGAGGGGAGTGTTATAGACAGAGAGAGGAGTGTTATAAACAGAGAGAGAGAGAGGAGTGTTATAGACAGAGAGAGAGAGGGGAGTGTTATAGACAGAGAGAGGAGTGTTATAAACAGAGAGAGAGGGGAGTGTTATAGACAGAGAGAGGAGTGTTATAAACAGAGAGAGAGAGGGGAGTGTTATAGACAGAGAGAGAGAGGAGTGTTATAGACAGGCAGACAGAGAGAGAGAGAGAGAGAGAGAGAGAGAGAGAGAGAGAGAAAGAAAAAAACCCAGAAAAGAGCCGTTAAATTCAACAACCACCTAAAAGGAAGCGATTCCCAAACCTTCCATAACAAAACCATCACCTACAGAGATGAACCTGGAGAAGAGCCCCCTAATAAGCAAGCTGGTCCTGGGGCTCTGTTCACAAACACAAACACACCCCACAGAGCCCCAGGACAGCAGCACAATTAGAACCAAGCAAATCACGAGAAAACAAAAAGATAATTACTTGACACATAGGAAAGAATTAACCAAAAAACAGAGCAAACTAGAATGCTATTTGGCCCTACACAGAGAGTACACAGCGGCAGAATACCTGACCACTGTGACTGACCCAAACTTAAGGAAAGCTTTGACTATGTACAGACTCAGTGAGCATAGCCTTGCTATTGAGAAAGGCTGCCGTAGGCAGACATGGCTCTCAAGAGAAGACAGGCTATGTGCACACTGCACACTAACTACCAGGCCCCTTGTAATGTCTTTATTGTTTTGAAACTTCTGTAAATGTAATGTTTACTGTTCATTTACTGTTCATTTTTAATGTTTATTTCACTTTTGTATATTATCTACCTCACTTGCTTTGGCAATGTTAACACATGTTTCCAATGCCAAGAAAGCCCCTTCCTGTCCTGTCCTCCCTGTCCTGTCCTCCCTGTCCTGTCCTCCCTGCCCTGTCATCCCTGTCATCCTTGTCCTATCCTCCCTGTCCTGTCCTCCCTGTCATCCCTGTCCTGTCATCCCTGTCCTGTCCTCCGTGTCATCCCTGTCCTGTCCTCCCTGTCCTCCCTGTCCTGTCATCCCTGTCATCCGTGTCCTATCCTCCCTGTCCTGTCCTCCCTGTCATCCCTGTCCTGTCATCCCTGTCCTGTGCACCGTGTCATCCCTGTCCTGTCCTCCCTGTCCTCCCTGTCCTGTCATCCCTGTCCTGTCCTCCCTGTCCTCCCTGTCCTGTCATCCCTGTCCTGTCCTCCGTGTCATCCCTGTCCTGTCCTCCCTGTCCTCCCTGTCCTGTCCTCCCTGTCATCCCTGTCCTGTCTTCCCTGTCCTGTCCTCCCTGTCATCCCTGTCCTCCCTGTCCTGTGCTCCCTGTCCTCATTGTCCTGTCCTCCATGTCCTCCCTGTCCTGTCCTCCCTGTCCTCCATGTCATCCCTGTCCTGTCATCCCTGTCCTGTCCTCCTGTCATCCATGTCCTCCCTGTTCTGTCCTCCCTGTCATCCCTGTCCTGTCCTCCCTGTCATCCCTGTCCTGTCATCCCTTCCCTGTCCTCCCTGTCCTGTCATCCCTGCCCTGTCCTCCCTGTCCTGTCATCCCTGCCCTGTCCTCCCTGTCCTGTCCTCCCTGTCCTGTCCTCCCTGTCCTGTCATCCCTGGCCTGTCATCCCTGTCCTGTCCTCCCTGTCCTGTCATCCCTGTCCTGTCCTCCATGTCATCCCTGTCCTGTCCTCCTGTCATCCCTGTCCTGTAACCCCTGTCCTGTCATCCCTGTCCTCCATGTCATCCCTGTCCTGTCCTCCTGTCATCCCTGTCCTGTAACCCCTGTCCTGTCATCCCTGTCCTCCATGTCATCCCTGTCCTGTCCTCCTGTCATCCCTGTCCTGTAACCCCTGTCCTGTCATCCCTGTCCTCCATGTCATCCCTGTCCTGTCCTCCTGTCATCCCTGTCCTGTAACCCCTGTCCTGTCATCCCTGTCCTCCATGTCATCCCTGTCCTGTCCTCCTGTCATCCCTGTCCTGTAACCCCTGTCCTGTCCTCCCTGTCCTGTCATCCCTGTCCTGTCCTCCCTGTCCTGTCCTCCCTGTCCTGTCCTCCCTGTCCTGTCATCCCTGTCCTGTCCTCCCTGTCCTGTCACCCCTGTCCTGTCCTCCCTGTCCTGTCATCCCTGCCCTGTCCTCCCTGGCCTGTCATCCCTGCCCTGTCCTCCCTGTCCTGTCATCCCTGTCCTGTAACCCCTGTCCTGTCATCCCTGTCCTCCATGTCATCCCTGTCCTGTCCTCCTGTCATCCCTGTCCTGTAACCCCTGTCCTGTCCTCCCTGTCCTGTCATCCCTGTCCTGTCCTCCCTGTCCTGTCCTCCCTGTCCTGTCCTCCCTGTCCTGTCATCCCTGTCCTGTCCTCCCTGTCCTGTCACCCCTGTCCTGTCCTCCCTGTCCTGTCATCCCTGCCCTGTCCTCCCTGTCCTGTCATCCCTGCCCTGTCCTCCCTGCCCTGTCCTCCCTGTCCTGTCCTCCCTGTCCTGTCATCCCTGCCCTGTCCTCCCTGTCCTGTCATCCCTGCCCTGTCCTCCCTGTCCTGTCACCCCTGTCCTGTCACCCCTGTCCTGTCATCCCTGTCCTGTCATCCCTGTCCTGTCATCCCTGTCCTGTCCTCCCTGTCCTGTCATCCCTGTCCTGTCATCCCTGTCCTGTCATCCCTGTCCTGTCCTCCCTGTCCTGTCATCCCTGTCCTGTCATCCCTGTCCTGTCATCCCTGTCCTGTAACCCCTGTCCTGTCACCCCTGTCCTGTCCTCCCTGTCCTGTCCTCCCTGTCCTGTCCTCCCTGTCCTGCCACCCCTGTCCTGTCCTCCCTGTCCTGTCATCCCTGCCCTGTCCTCCCTGTCCTGTCCTCCCTGTCCTGTCATCCCTGCCCTGTCCTCCCTGTCCTGTCATCCCTGCCCTGTCCTCCCTGTCCTGTCATCCCTGTCCTGTAACCCCTGTCCTGTCATCCCTGTCCTCCATGTCATCCCTGTCCTGTCCTGTCATCCCTGTCCTCCCTGTCCTGTCATCCCTGTCCTGTCCTCCCTGTCCTGTAACCCCTGTCCTGTAACCCCTGTCCTGTCCTCCCTGTCCTGTAACCCCTGTCCTGTAACCCCTGTCCTGTCATCCCTCTCCTGTCCTCCCTGTCCTGTCATCCCTGTCCTGTCCTCCCTGTCCTCCATGTCATCCCTGTCCTGTCCTCCCTGTCCTCCCTGTCACCCCTGTCCTGTCACCCCTGTCCTGTCCTCCCTGTCCTGTCATCCCTTCCCTGTCCTCCCTGTCCTGTCCTCCCTGTCCTGTCACCCCTGTCCTGTCCTCCCTGTCCTGTCCTCCCTGTCCTGTCATCCCTGCCCTGTCCTCCCTGTCCTGTCCTCCCTGTCCTGTCCTCCCTGTCCTGTCATCCCTGTCCTGTCCTCCCTGTCCTGTCACCCCTGACCTGTCCTCCCTGTCCTGTCATCCCTTCCCTGTCCTCCCTGTCCTGTCATCCCTGCCCTGTCCTCCCTGTCCTGTCACCCCTGTCCTGTCCTCCCTGTCCTGTCATCCCTGCCCTGTCCTCCCTGTCCTGTCATCCCTGCCCTGTCCTCCCTGTCCTGTCCTCCCTGTCCTGTCCTGTCATCCCTGCCCTGTCCTCCCTGCCCTGTCCTCCCTGTCCTGTCATCCCTGCCCTGTCCTCCCTCTCCTGTCATCCCTGCCCTGTCCTCCCTGTCCTGTCCTCCCTGTCCTTTCATCCCTGTCCTGTCCTGTCCTCCCTGTCCTGTCCTCCCTGTCCTGTCCTCCCTGTCCTGTCCTCCCTGTCCTGTCCTCCCTGTCCTGTCATCCCTGTCCTGTCATCCCTGTCCTGTCCTCCCTGTCCTGTCATCCCTGTCCTGTCCTCCCTGTCCTGCCATCCCTGTCCTGTCATCCCTGTCCTGTCATCCCTGTCCTGTCATCCCTGTCCTGTCCTCCCTGTCCTGTCCTCCCTGTCCTGCCATCCCTTTTCCTGTCATCCCTGACCTGTCATCCCTGTCCTGTCACCCCTGTCCTGTCCTCCCTGTCCTGTCATCCCTGTCCTGTCATCCCTGTCCTGTCATCCCTGTCCTGTCCTCCCTGTCCTGTCATCCCTGTCCTGTCATCCCTGTCCTGTCATCCCTGTCCTGTCATCCCTGTCCTGTAACCCCTGTCCTGTCACCCCTGTCCTGTCCTCCCTGTCCTGTCCTCCCTGTCCTGTCCTCCCTGTCCTGCCACCCCTGTCCTGTCCTCCCTGTCCTGTCATCCCTGCCCTGTCCTCCCTGTCCTGTCTTCCCTGCCCTGTCCTCCCTGGCCTGTCATCCCTGCCCTGTCCTCCCTGTCCTGTCATCCCTGTCGTGTAACCCCTGTCCTGTCATCCCTGTCCTCCATGTCATCCCTGTCCTGTCCTGTCCTCCCTGTCCTGTCATCCCTGTCCTGTCCTCCCTGTCCTGTAACCCCTGTCCTGTCATCCCTGTCCTGTCCTCCTGTCATCCCTCTTCTCCCTGTCCTGTCATCCCTGTCCTGTCCTCCCTGTCCTCCATGTCATCCCTGTCCTGTCCTCCCTGTCACCCCTGTCCTGTCACCCCTGTCCTGTCCTCCCTGTCCTGTCATCCCTTCCCTGTCCTCCCTGTCCTGTCATCCCTGCCCTGTCCTCCCTGTCCTGTCACCCCTGTCCTGTCCTCCCTGTCCTGTCCTCCCTGTCCTGTCATCCCTGCCCTGTCCTCCCTGTCCTGTCCTCCCTGTCCTGTCCTCCCTGTCCTGTCCTCCCTGTCCTGTCATCCCTGTCCTGTCCTCCCTGTCCTGTCACCCCTGTCCTGTCCTCCCTGTCCTGTCATCCCTTCCCTGTCCTCCCTGTCCTGTCATCCCTGCCCTGTCCTCCCTGTCCTGTCACCCCTGTCCTGTCCTCCCTGTCCTGTCCTCCCTGTCCTGTCATCCCTACCCTGTCCTCCCTGTCCTGTCCTCCCTGTCCTGTCATCCCTGCCCTGTCCTCCCTGTCCTGTCATCCCTGCCCTGTCCTCCCTGTCCTGTCCTCCCTGTCCTGTCATCCCTGCCCTGTCCTCCCTCTCCTGTCATCCCTGCCCTGTCCTCCCTGTCCTGTCCTCCCTGTCCTTTCATCCCTGTCCTGTCCTGTCCTCCCTGTCCTTTCCTCCCTGTCCTGTCCTCCCTGTCATGTCCTCCCTGTCCTGTCATCCCTGTCCTGTCATCCCTGTCCTGTCCTCCCTGTCCTGTCATCCTTGTCCTGTCCTCCCTGTCCTGCCATCCCTGTCCTGTCATCCCTGTCCTGTCATCCCTGTCCTGTCATCCCTGTCCTGTCCTCCCTGTCCTGTCCTCCCTGTCCTGCCATCCCTTTTCCTGTCATCCCTGCCCTGTCCTCCCTGTCCTGTCACCCCTGTCCTGTCACCCCTGTCCTGTCATCCCTGTCCTGTCATCCCTGCCCTGTCCTCCCTGTCCTGTCCTCCCTGTCCTGTCATCCCTGTCCTGTCATCCCTGTCCTGTCCTCCCTGTCCTGTCATCCCTGTCCTGTCATCCCTGTCCTGTCCTCCCTGTCCTGTCCTCCCTGTCCTGTCCTCCCTGTCCTGCCACCCCTGTCCTGTCCTCCCTGTCCTGTCATCCCTGCCCTGTCCTCCCTGTCCTGTCCTCCTTGTCCTGTCATCCCTGCCCTGTCCTCCCTGTCCTGTCCTCCCTGTCCTGTCCTCCCTGTCCTGTCCTCCCTGCCCTGTCCTCCCTGTCCTTTCATCCCTGACCTGTCCTCCCTGTCCTGTCATCCCTGCCCTGTCCTCCCTGCCCTGTCCTCCCTGTCCTGTCCTCCCTGTCCTGTCATCCCTGCCCTGTCCTCCCTCTCCTGTCATCCCTGCCCTGTCCTCCCTGTCCTGTCCTCCCTGTCCTTTCACCCCTGTCCTGTCCTGTCCTCCCTGTCCTGTCCTCCCTGTCCTTTCCTCCCTGTCCTGTCCTCCCTGTCCTGTCCTCCCTGTCCTGTCATCCCTGCCCTGTCCTCCCTGTCCTGTCCTCCCTGTCCTGTCATCCCAGCCCTGTCCTCCCTCTCCTGTCATCCCTGCCCTGTCCTCCCTGTCCTTTCATCCCTGTCCTGTCCTGTCCTCCCTGTCCTTTCCTCCCTGTCCTGTCCTCCCTGTCATGTCCTCCCTGTCCTGTCATCCCTGTCCTGTCATCCCTGCCCTGTCCTCCCTGTCCTGTCCTCCCTGTCCTGTCATCCCTGCCCTGTCCTCCCTCTCCTGTCATCCCTGCCCTGTCCTCCCTGTCCTGTCCTCCCTGTCCTTTCACCCCTGTCCTGTCCTGTCCTCCCTGTCCTGTCCTCCCTGTCCTTTCCTCCCTGTCCTGTCCTCCCTGTCCTGTCCTCCCTGTCCTGTCATCCCTGTCTTGTCATCCCTGTCCTGTCCTCCCTGTCCTGTCATCCTTGTCCTGTCCTCCCTGTCCTGCCATCCCTGTCCTGTCATCCCTGTCCTGTCATCCCTGTCCTGTCATCCCTGTCCTGTCCTCCCTGTCCTGTCCTCCCTGTCCTGCCATCCCTTTTCCTGTCATCCCTGCCCTGTCCTCCCTGTCCTGTCACCCCTGTCCTGTCACCCCTGTCCTGTCATCCATGTCCTGTCATCCCTGCCCTGTCCTCCCTGTCCTGTCCTCCCTGTCCTTTCACCCCTGTCCTGTCCTGTCATCCCTGTCCTGTCATCCCTGTCCTGTCCTCCCTGTCCTGTCCTCCCTGTCCTGTCCTCCCTGTCCTGCCACCCCTGTCCTGTCCTTCCTGTCCTGTCATCCCTGCCCTGTCCTCCCTGTCCTGTCCTCCCTGTCCTGTCATCCCTGTCCTGTAACCCCTGTCCTGTCCTCCCTGTCATCCCTGTCCTGTCCTCCATGTCATCCCTGTCCTGTCCTCCTGTCATCCCTGTCCTCCCTGTCCTGTCATCCCTGTCCTGTCCTCCCTGTCCTGTCATCCCTGTCCTCCCTGTCCTGTCATCCCTGTCCTCCATGTCATCCCTGTCCTGTCCTCCCTGTCCTCCCTGTCACCCCTGTCCTGTCACCCCTGTCCTGTCCTCCCTGTCCTGTCATCCCTGCCCTGTCCTCCCTGTCCTATCATCCCTGCCCTGTCGTCCCTGTCCTGTCACCCCTGTCCTATCCTCCCTGTCCTGTCATCCCTACCCTGTCCTCCCTGTCCTGCCACCCCTGTCCTGTCCTCCCTGTCCTGTCATCCCTGTCCTGTAACCCCTGTCCTGTCCTCCCTGTCATCCCTGTCCTGTCCTCCATGTCATCCCTGTCTTGTCCTCCGGTCATCCCTGTCCTCCCTGTCCTGTCATCCCTGTCCTGTCCTCCCTGTCCTGTCCTCCCTGTCATCCCTGTCCTGTAACCCCTGTCCTGTCATCCCTGTCCTCCATGTCATCCCTGTCCTGTCCTCCCTGTCCTCCCTGTCACCCCTGTCCTGTCCTCCCTGTCCTGTCATCCCTGCCCTGTCCTCCCTGTCCTGTCACCCCTGTCCTGTCCTCCCTGTCCTGTCCTCCCTGTCCTGTCATCCCTGCCCTGTCCTCCCTGTCCTGTCCTCCCTGTCCTGTCATCCCTGTCCTGTCCTCCCTGTCCTGTCCTCCCTGTCCTGTCATGCCTGTCCTGTCCTCCCTGTCCTGTCACCCCTGTCCTGTCCACCCTGTCCTGTCATCCCTGCCCTGTCCTCCCTGTCCTGTCATCCCTGTCCTCCCTGTCCTGTCCTCCCTGTCCTGTCATCCCTGTCCTGTCCTCCCTGTCCTGTCCTCCCTGTCCTGTCATCCCTGTCCTGTCATCCGTGTCCTGTCATCCCTGTCCTGTCATCCCTGTCCTGTCCTCCCTGTCCTGTAATCTCTGTCCTGTCATCCCTGTCCTGTCATCCCTGTCCTGTAACCCCTGTCCTGTCACCCCTGTCCTGTCCTCCCTGTCCTGTCCTCCCTGTCCTGTCCTCCCTGTCCTGCCACCCCTGTCCTGTCCTCCCTGTCCTGTCATCCCTGCCCTGTCCTCCCTGTCCTGTCCTCCCTGTCCTGTCATCCCTGCCCTGTCCTCCCTGGCCTGTCATCCCTGCCCTGTCCTCCCTGTCCTGTCATCCCTGTCCTGTAACCCCTGTCCTGTCATCCCTGTCCTCCATGTCATCCCTGTCCTGTCCTCCTGTCATCCCTGTCCTCCCTGTCCTGTCATCCCTGTCCTGTAACCCCTGTCCTGTCATCCCTGTCCTGTCCTCCTGTCATCCCTGTCCTCCCTGTCCTGTCCTCCCTGTCCTCCATGTCATCCCTGTCCTGTCCTCCCTGTCCTCCCTGTCACCCCTGTCCTGTCCTCCCTGTCCTGTCATCCCTTCCCTGTCCTCCCTGTCCTGTCATCCCTGCCCTGTCCTCCCTGTCCTGTCACCCCTGTCCTGTCCTCCCTGTCCTGTCCTCCCTGTCCTGTCATCCCTGCCCTGTCCTCCCTGTCCTGTCCTCCCTGTCCTGTCCTCCCTGTCCTGTCATCCCTGTCCTGTCCTCCCTGTCCTGTCACCCCTGTCCTGTCCTCCCTGTCCTGTCATCCCTTCCCTGTCCTCCCTGTCCTGTCATCCCTGCCCTGTCCTCCCTGTCCTGTCACCCCTGTCCTGTCCTCCCTGTCCTGTCCTCCCTGTCCTGTCATCCCTGCCCTGTCCTCCCTGTCCTGTCCTCCCTGTCCTGTCATCCCTGCCCTGTCCTCCCTGTCCTGTCCTCCCTGTCCTGTCCTGTCATCCCTGCCCTGTCCTCCCTGTCCTGTCCTCCCTGTCCTGTCATCCCTGCCCTGTCCTCCCTCTCCTATCATCCCTGCCCTGTCCTCCCTGTCCTGTCCTCCCTGTCCTGTCATCCCTGTCCTGTCCTCCCTGTCCTGCCATCCCTGTCCTGTCCTCCCAGTCCTGCCATCCCTGTCCTGTCATCCCTGTCCTGTCATCCCTGTCCTGTCCTCCCTGTCCTGTCCTCCCTCTCCTGTCCTCCCTGTCCTGTCATCCCTGTCCTGTCATCCCTGTCCTGTCCTCCCTGTCCTGCCATCCCTGTCCTGTCATCCCTGTCCTGTCATCCCTGTCCTGTCCTCCCTGTCCTGTCATCCCTGTCCTGTCCTCCCTGTCCTGCCATCCCTGTCCTGTCATCCCTGTCCTGTCATCCCTGTCCTGTCATCCCTGCCCTGTTGAGTGTAAATGATATGAAATATGTTCAAAGCAAATGCAACCGACAAACTCAAACTATTTCCTCCACTGTGTGTGCTTGTGTGTGTGTGTGTGTGTGTGTGTGTGTGTGTGTGTGTGTGTGTGTGTGTGTGTGTGTGTGTGTGTGTGTGTGTGTGTGTGTGTGTGTGTGTGTGTGTGTGTGTGTGTGTGTGTGTGTGTGCGTGCGTGTGCGTGCGTGTGTGTGCGTGTTTGCGTCACACTGAGGTGAAGGTGCTCTTCTCACATGGCCACTGAAGCACAGCCAGCTTCAGACTACAGGGTCACAGTTCACCCCTTTTCCGCTCTCTCTTTCTGTCTCTTTCCTTCCCCCCGCTCACTGTCTCTCTCCCGCCCTCCAGGGGTGGACTGGACCCAGTAATCTGTCCTGGCATTTCTAACACTCAGGTCCATTTTCTTCCTTGAGGCCCCGAGACCAGACAATCTTATCCTTGAGGCCCCGAGACCAGACAATATTTTCCTTGAGGCCCCGAGACCAGACAATCTTATCCTTGAGGCCCCGAGACCAGACAATATTTTCCTTGAGGCCCCGAGACCAGAAAATCTTTTCCTTGAGGCCCCGAGACCAGAAAATCTTTTCCTTGAGGCCCCGAGACCAGACAATCTTTTCCTTGAGGCCCCGAGACCAGACAATCTTTTCCTTGAGGCCCCGAGACCAGACAATCTTATCCTTGAGGCCCCGAGACCAGAAATACCAGATGGCCAGTCCGCCCCTCCCTCCCTCACCCTCCCTTTTTTCCCTTCATCCCCTCTCCCCCCAACCTGTTCTCCATGTACCCCTTCCTCTTCCACTGTCAGTCCTCCCTGCCCTCTGTGTGTGTGAATAATGGAGGTGTGTTTGTGTCTGGACAGCAGATGGTCAGCCAGGCTCTCTCCTCTTTAAGACCATGCTGAGAGCACATCAGCGGCTGACCAGGCTCAGATAGGGACAGCCATCAATTTGACCAGCCCTAATAATATCTCACACCCACACACACACGTACAAAGACACACCCCATGAGACACCAATTAGCTTATCCCTCCCTACACACACACAGCTGTCATAGGCCAGGAGAAGGGCTTTCACCTGCATTTCACCTAATCATCCCTTTATTCTACCCAATTTCACTTCCCCCCATCTCTCCCCCTTTTCCCCACACCGTTCCATACTTCCATCCCTCCCACACACTGCCATTCCTCTACTCTAGTGACTGTATCCCAGACCGCACCTCTCACAGTGACTGTATCCCAGACCCCACCTCTCACAGTGACTGTATCCCACACACTGCCATTCCTCTACTCTAGTGACTGTATCCCAGACCCCACCTCTCACAGCGACTGTATCCCAGACCCCACCTCTCACAGTGACTATATCCCAGACCGCACCTCTCACAGTGACTGTATCCCAGACCCCACCTCTCACAGCGACTGTATCCCACACACTGCCATTCCTCTACTCTAGTGACTGTATCCCAGACCCCCCCTCTCACAGTGACTGTATCCCAGACCCCACCTCTCACAGCGACTGTATCCCAGACCCCACCTCTCACAGCGACTGTATCCCAGACCCCACCTCTCACAGCGACTGTATCCCAGACCCCCCCCTCTCACAGCGACTGTATCCCAGACCCCACCTCTCACAGCGACTGTATCCCAGACCCCCCCTCTCACAGTGACTGTATCCCAGACCCCACCTCTCACAGCGACTGTATCCCAGACCCCACCTCTCACAGCGACTGTATCCCACACACTGCCATTCCTCTACTCTAGTGACTGTATCCCAGACCCCCCCTCTCACAGTGACT
>NC_034200.2:27282400-27287400 GCF_002021735.2 Oncorhynchus kisutch
TACTGATGTAGTACTGATGCAGCCTGACATCAACATCATGCATAGCTCTCTGTAACGGCTGTCAGGCTGTGAGGAGACCAGTGTTCTATCTACTCTGCCAGTGTGTTTGACACAATTCCTTGCTAGAACTGTACATGCAACAGGTTCAACACTTAACATTTAAGACCTTTCAATGTCTGTTTATATGGCTCAAGACCGAGGAAGATAATTGCTGAATAAGTCAATTTCTCTGTCATATTCTGTCAATTGTATGTTCACAGTCAGCAAGGAAGTAAAACTGTCCCGTTACCAGGTCGGAATTGTTTTATTGGCCTTCATCTGTGATGAGTTTTTTTCAATTAAATATATAAACCCTGGATTGCTGATGCTATGTATTGGCCAATGAGAGGCTTTGAAGCCACTGGTTGGCCATATTGGTACTCCCCAGTAGGAACAGTCCTCCATAGGAATGAATGGATTTTCTACAGTATTTCAATGACATGTTTCAAGGACAAAAGTACATGTATTTAAGTATTTCTTAGTTGTAGTGAGGACAGTAACATGAGTCACGTCTAGAAATTATACGTCATACAAATAGTTTTGTATAATTTAAAAGTATGGAGTAAGGTGTCTAGAATATAATACATGTGGCAAAAATGAGTGTAGACATTAATAAATGCATATCAATAGCTTCCAATATTATTTTTTTTACAATGGTGGGGAGGCATGGTGGATTGAGGCACGGTGGCTTCAACACAGCGCCCCCTGTCAGTCATCTAGTGTATGTATATTAATAAATCATTGGATTTGTATTGTAGTACCGTCTCATTTTAAATTAACAGCATGGTTTTTGGACACCTGTCATCGGGTTCTTTTGGAAATGAAACAATGAAATGAAACAATGAATAATGTTTGTCGACATTTAAGGCTGCGCTTGAAGACCGCAAAACAGTACAGAATGAGACTACTGCAAACTCTTCCTTTTGAATCCTTTCTGCTCCTTGTGTGTTGTGTTCATGTTGAGTCCCCTCACACACAAACGCATGTGCACATGCACAAACACACACACACACATACACGCCTACCTTTAGCAAGCCACTCGCTCATTCAGGAGGACTTCCCATCCATTGTCAGTGTCTCAGCTTGAAGACGGGGTGTGTGTGTGTGTGTGTGTCAGCCTGGCCACTGTTCCACTGTTGTGTTCTATGTGGCGTGAAACTCCTTGGGATGTGTGTGTAAAACCAAAACCCCTCAAAGTGTTCATGTTAGACAGTCGGGGGGAAATCTATACAGTTACATATCGGGACATTTGATGTTTTCTCTTGGCTCTGCAGTCATTACGTCTTTAAGTCATTATGAATGAGGATGGGGAGATAATAACACTGTAATGGTGATCACAGTGGCTAATGTAGTTCTATGTCTGTCTGTCTGTCTGTCTGTCTGTCTGTCTGTCTGGACATACATTAGGCCAACTGTACCTGTACGTGTGGAGGATGACATTGATTGGCTCATTGAGCTTTGGAGAAAAATATACTGTGTGTACAGAATGTTCTTTTTCTTTCATTACCATTGTCCATACCAGACAGATGGGAGTTGCTAGGGACCTCAACATACGATATTATTGCGATACTTCGGTGCCGATATGATATGTATTGTTCGCCATATGTCTGCTGCAGAGGGACAAGACAGAGCCATGACAAAACAAGTTTTAAATCAGTCATGGAAATAAGTGCTGAAAACGAATTGGCTCCCAACTTAAAAAGAAGATGGAGGACACGCTATGAAGGAAAAATACTGGAGTTTTGATGCAGGTACAGACAACTAGTGAGAAAATAATATCCCAATATGTAACTGTAGCCATTTTTTCTTCCATCACTCATACCAGAGAGGGTCCAACAGACAGACTACAGAGAAGGTAGCTAGTGACAGTACAGACACATCTTTCTACCTGGTGCTGTCTGTCTGTCTGTAGTCCTGTTATTACAGTTTTTCTCAATTGCTAAAACACTAAAACCCATTGGCTGAACAAAGTTCTCAGTTGCCTGGATTCATTTAGCTAATTATGCAGTCTGTTGTCAATACCTTAAACCATTTCACATGGTAAAACACAATTTGCAGATCTCACTTAGACTTTTCAGCAAAACTCTAAACACATTCTCATTCTCAAAACACATTCTGCACTCTAATGCACATGTCATCCATACTGGTAAACACATTCTGCACTCTAATGCACATGTCATCCATACTGGTAAACACATTCTGCACTCTAATGCACATGTCATCCATACTGGTAAACACATTCTGCACTCTAATGCACATGTCATCCATACTGGTAAACACATTCTGCAGTCTAATGCACATGTCATCCATACTGGTAAACACATTCTGTACTCTAATGCACATGTCATCCATACTGGTAAACACATTCTGCACTCTAATGCACATGTCATCCATACTGGTAAACACATTCTGCAGTCTAATGCACATGTCATCCATACTGGTAAACACATTCTGCACTCTAATGCACATGTCATCCATACTGGTAAACACATTCTGCACTCTAATGCACATGTCATCCATACTGGTAAACACATTCTGCACTCTAATGCACATGTCATCCATACTGGTAAACACATTCTGCACTCTAATGCACATGTCATCCATACTGGTAAACACATTCTGCACTCTAATGCACATGTCATCCATACTGGTAAACACATTCTGCACTCTAATGCACATGTCATCCATACTGGTAAACACATTCTGCACTCTAATGCACATGTCATCCATACTGGTAAACACATTCTGCACTCTAATGCACATGTCATCCATACTGGTAAACACAAGTGGCAACAATCAAATACAAATAGAGAACACTTGTCATTGATTGAACACAACCACTCAACATGGATTTAACCTGTTTCAAATGATGCGACACAACCAATATAAGCCAGTTCAGAGAGCAAACAGGTTGTTGAAGGTGAGAAGGAGAAAGTCTGAGAATGGATACTGTAGTACAGTGCATTGTAGGCTGTATACTGTACAACGGACAAATTGTATGGCCCTGAACATTGTGCTTTCCATTTATTAACAGTACTGACTGCGCAATAGATTTTTACTGATTGCAGGTTCATATCAACAAAGAACAAGAATTACAGTATCACAGAGACAAAGGACAAGTTTGTGAGATGCAGGGTACAGTACTGTAAAAATAGGGGTACAAGGAGGAGGAAGAACAAAAAACTAAATTGCAAAGAGCAAAGCAGAGTAGTAATTTCTGATACATTTTGAGCTACTATGATAGAACATGTTTTCGTTCATCAAAAGACAAAGACGGAAAAATATGAATATTTTTTTAAATTAAAAATGTACTTCTCCCTGAGAATTGTATGTTTTGAACAATGTGTTTTCTATTTTTCGGTGTATTGTTTACTGACTGCTTGAGAGTGTAAATCATTTTGATCACTTTGTTTATGATTTGAGAGCAGTGTTTGATTTTGAACACAGGTAAAACTGAATGTTTCATTTTGCAAGAGGAGTCAGAGGTTATGTAAATAGTGCTTGAAGATGAGGTTTTGTGTTTAATGTTTTCAGGAAATGGAGCAAGGTTTCAGAAATTGTGTTTTAGCAATTGAGAAAAACTGTATTACTCACCCCAGATGCAGGGTAGGCCGTCCAGCCTAGCTCAGCAGTAGCCACCCGAGTGTCCATCAATGTTTCTACGAGAGAGAGAGAGAGAGAGAGGGGTGAGCGGAGGTAGGGAGAGAGAGAGAGGGAAAGAGGGAGAGAGGGGTGCGCAGAGGTAGGGAGAGAGGGAGAGAGAGAGAGAGAAAGAGAGAGAGAGAGAGAGAGAGAGAGAGAGAGAGAGAGAGAGAGAAAGAGGGAGAGGCTATAGTCAGTTATACAAACATCACAGTGCAGGGCAGAGTAAGTTCTCATACATTCCCAGTCCTGTTCCATGGTTGAAGTTGAGCCATGAAGGAGCACTTTAATGAGTTTTACTGCGGAAAACCACCTGAGTTCGATCCAGAAAAGAACACTTGCTGACAGAAATGAAATGACCCTGCTAGATTTATCTTCCATTTCCACGAGAACAAAGAGTTGCATTTCTCCATTTGAGTGGAATGTTGAGGGCCAGTGTCCAGCCCATACCTCCGGCCCATAGCTCTGGCACATAGTTCTGGGCCCATAGCTCCGGCCCATAGCTCTGGCCTATATCTTCGGCCCATAGCTCCAGTCCATAGCTCCGGAACCATAGCTCTGGCCTATATCTCCGGCCCATAGCTCCGGCCCATAGCTCCGGAACCATAGCTCTGGCCTATATCTCCGGCCCATAGCTCTGGAACCATAGCTCTGGAACCATAGCTCTGGCCTATATCTCCGGCCCATAGCTCCGGCCCATAGCTCCGGAACCATAGCTCTGGCCTATATCTCCGGCCATAGCTCCGGAACCATAGCTCCGGAACCATAGCTCTGGCCTAGATCTCCGGACCATTGCTCCGGAACCATAGCTCTGGCCTATATCTCCGGCCCATAGCTCCGGCCCATAGCTCCGGAACCATAGCTCCGGCCTATATCTCCGGCCCATAGCTCCGACCCTGCTCTCGTACTAGTGCTGAGCATTATCTCACTGTGTGCATGTGTGTCTGCCCTTGTGCTTGTGTCCGCCAGTGTGTGTGTGTGTGTGTCTGCCCTTGTGCTTGTGTCCACCAGTGTGTGTGTGTGTGTGTGTGTGTGTGTGTCTGCCCTTGTGCTTGTGTCCGCCAGTGTGTGTGTGTGTGTCTCTGCCCTTGTGCTTGTGTCCGCCAGTGTGTGTGTGTGTGTGTGTGTGTGTGTGTGTGTGTGTGTGTGTGTGTGTGTGTGTGTGCATGTGTGTGTGTGTGTGTGTGTGTGTGTGTGTGTGTGTGTGTGTGTGTGTGTGTGTGTGTGTGTGTGTGTGTGTGTGTGTGCTGAGGGCCGAGCTTTGTGCCATTGTTTACCCAGAGAGATGTCCATCATCAGTGTAGAGGGCTTTCCACAGC
>NC_034200.2:27292400-27307400 GCF_002021735.2 Oncorhynchus kisutch
AGCTCACAGATCACTGCACCTGTACATAGCCCATCTGTCAATAGCCCATCCAACTACTTCATCCCATACTGTTATTCATTTTTTTGCTCCTTTGCACATTCATCTTCTGTACATCCATCACTCCAGTGTTTAATTGCTGAATTGTAATTATTTCGCCACTACGGCCTATTTATTGCCTTACCTCCCTTATCTTACCTCATTTGCAAACACTGTATATAGACTTTCTCTCTATTGTGTTATTGACTGTATGTTTGTTTATTCCATGTGTAACTCTGTGTTGTTGTTTGTGTCTGCTTTGCTTTATCTTGGCCAGGTCACAGTTGTAAATGAGAGCTTGTTCTCAACTAGCCCAACTGGTTAAATAAAGGGGAAATGGAAAAATGAAAGATGTGGTCTACAGACAATCACGGACTACAAAGGGAAAACCAGCCACGTCGCGGACACCAACATCTTGCTTCTAGACAAACTAAACACCTTCTTCACCTGCTTTGAAGAAAACACAGTGCCACCGACGTGGCCTGCTACCAAGAACTGTGCACTCTCCTTCTTCGTGGCCGACTTGAGTAAGACATTTAAGCATGTTAACCCTCGCAAGGCTGCCAGCCCAGATGGCATCCCTAGTCGCGTCATCAGAGCATGCACAGACCAGCTGGCTGGAGTGTTTACGGACATATTAAAACTCTCCTTATCTCGGTCTGCTGTCCCCACTTGCTTCAAGGTGTCCACAATTGTTCCTGTACCCAAGAATGCAAAGGTAACTGAACTAAATGACTATCACCCCGTAGCACTCACTTATGTCATCATGAAGTGCTTTGAGAGACTAGTCAAGAATCATATCACCTCTACCTTACCTGACACTCTAGACCCACTTCAATTTACGCCCCATTATGATTATTTTAATTTTATGTAACCTTAAACCAGGTAAAACCCATTGAGGTTAAAAAGCTCTTTTGCGAGGTGACCTGGCAAGAAGTCAAAACAGGGAAATAGCAGCCTGTCTATAAAACATCAGAGAAAAATACAGAATTCACACAAAAGACAAAGTGTCACAAGTTAAAGATACAATTGAAGATTAGAAACAATTGCAGTTGTCACAAACAGTGTTGTCAATCAGAGTCTTAACAGGCAAAGACACTAAATCCCCTGACTTTTAAAACCTTCTGAAGCATGTTCCAAGATCAAGAGGCATTATAGGAGAAATGATTTTTTCCCCCATCTCAGATCAGCCTTAGGAACAGACAAGGACAGCAGCAACTGTGAACGAAGACTATAATGAGTGACTGATATGTTCAGTAAGGAACAGAGATACAAAGGGAGTTGTCCCATCAATGCTTTGTACACAAAAGTGTACCAGTGCTTTAGCCTCCTGGTGGACAGACATGTCCAATGCACCACAGCATACAGATCAGTGATAGGTCAGTGATCTAGCGTTGGTAAGACATCTTAAAGCACCATGATACACTGTGTCTAGAGTTGAAGGTACTTGCTGAGGCCTGCATATAGACAATATCACCATAATCCAGCACTGAACAAGATATTCTCTGACTAACATTGAAAAGCAAGATTTGTTCTTGAAATAGAAACCCAATTTCAACTTCAGTTTCTTGGTCAAGTTATCAATGTGCTGTTTAAAATTCAAATTTTCATCTAACCAAATCCCAAGATACATATAGGAGGTGACCCTATCAATTTGCTGGCCTGTTATAGTTCAAATATGCAGGTGACTCCATCTGTTAACTTTCAGGAAAGAGAAAACCATAAACTGTTTTCCTTTCATTAAGCTGGTGATTCTCTGATCCACCTCTACGCACATGACACCATTCTGTGTACTGCTGGCCCTTCTTTGGACACTGTGTTAACTAACCTCCAGACGAGCATCAATGCCATACAACTCTCCTTCCGTGGCCTCCAACTGCTCTTAAACGCAAGTAAAACTAAATGCATGCTTTTCAATCGATCGCTGCCCACACCTGCTCGCCCGTCCAGCATCACTACTCTGGACGGCTCTGACTTAGAATACGTGGACAACTACAAATACCTGGGTGTCTGGTTAGATTGTAAACTCTCCTTCCAGACTCACATTAAGCATCTCCAATCCAAAATTAAATCTAGAATCAGCTTCCTATTTCGCAACAAAGCATCCTTCACTCATGCTGCCAAACATACCCTTGTAAAACTGACCAACCTACCGTTCCTCGATTTCGACGATGTCATTTACAAAATAGCCTCCATCACTCTACTCAACAAACTGGATGCAGTCTATCACAGTGCCATCCGTTTTGTCACTAAAGCCCCACATACTACCCACCACTGCGACCTGTACGCTCTCGTTGGCTGGCCCTCGCTTCATACGCCTAACCCACTGGCTCCCGATCATCTACAAGTCTTTGCTAGGTAAAGCCCGCCTTATCTCAGCTCACTGGTCACCATTGCAGCACCCACTCGTAGCACGCGCTCCAGCAGGTATATTTTACTGGTCATCCCCAAAGCCAATTACTCCTTTGTCTGCATTTCCTTCCAGTTCTCTGCTGCCAATGACTGGAACGAATTGTAAAAATCACTGAAGCTGGAGACCCATATCTCCCTCACTAACTTTAAGCACCAGCTGTCAGAGCAACACACAGATCACTGCACCTGTACATAGCCCACCTGTAAATAGCCCATCCAACTACCTCATCCCCATACTGTATTAATTTATTTACCTTGCTCCCTTTGCACCCCAGTATCTCTACTTGCACATTCATCTTTTGTACATCTATCACTCCAGTGTCTAATTGCTATATTGTATTTGCTTCGCCACCCTGGCCAACTAGCCTACCTGGTTAAATAAAGTTGAAATAAAAAATAATAATAATAAAAGCACAAGTTTCAATTGGAAAAGCTGCCTTTGAATAACATCAACTGTAAGTCCTGAAAAGCACTAGAATAAATAATTGTGTCATCAGCAAACAGATGGAGATTTGCAGAGTCAACAGTCTTCCCTATATCATTTATATACAGTGTAAAAAGGAATAGACCTAAAATTTAGTCCTGGGGAACTCCTTTTGTAAGCGTTGTAAACTCCGATTTCATGACCTCCTGAGCTACACACTGTGTTCTGTCAGAAAGGTAGTTTTGAAACCAATCCAATGCATCAACACTTAAACCAACCTTTTTTAGTCTATTCAACAGCAGGTCAACAGTGTCAACAGTGTCGAAGGCCTTCGATAAGTCAATAAAAAGTGAAGGCTTTTAGATCCACAGAAGATGCAACCACCATCACACGGCACACTGCTCTATCCCATCTGGACAAGAGGAATACCTACAGTTGAAGTGGGAAGTTTACATACACTTAGATTGGAGTCATTAAAACTAGTTTTTCAACCACTCGTTTTTCAACCACCAAATATCTTGTTAACCAACTATAGTTTTGGCAAGTCGGAGAGGACAATTACTTTGTGCATGACACAAGTAATTTTTCCAACAATTGTTTACAGACAGATTATTTCACTGTATCACAATTCCAGTGGGTCAGAAGTTAAGTGGGTCACTAAGTTAACTGTGCCTTTAAACAGCTTGAAAAATTCCATAAAATGATGTCATGGCTTTAGAAGCTTCTGATAGGCTAATTGACATCATTTGAGTCAATTGGAGGTGTACCTGTGGATGTATTTCAAGGCCTACCTTTAAACTCAGTACCTCTTTACTTGACATCATGGGAAAATCAAAAGAAATCAGCCAAGACCTCAGAAAAATAATTGTAGACCTCCATAAATCTGGTTCATCCTTGGGAGCAATTTGTAAATGTCTGAAGGTAGCACGTTCATCTGTACAAACAATAGTACGCAAGTATAAACACCATGGGACCACGCAGAAGTCATACCGCTCAGGAAGGAGACGCATTCTGTCTCCTAGAGATGAACGTACTTTGGTTCGAAAAGTGCAAATCAATCACAGAACAACAGCAAAGGACCTTGTGAAGAGGAAAAAGGTGCAAAAGTATCTATATCCACAGTAAAACGAGTCCTATATCGACATAACCTGAAAGGCCGCTCAGCAAGGAAGAAGCCACTGCTCCAAATCCGCCATAAAAAAGACAGACTACGGTTTAAAAGACAGACTACGGTTTGCAACTGCACATGGGGACAAAGATCATACTTTTTGGAGAAATGTCCTATGGTCTGATGAAACAAAAATAGAACTGATTGGCCATAATGACCATCGTTATGTTTGGAGGAAAAAGGGGGTTGCTTGCAAGCTGAAGAACACCATCCCAACCGTGAAGCACGGGGGTGGCAGCATCATGTTGTGGGGGTGCTTTGCTGCAGGAGGGACTGGGGCACTTTACAAAATAGATGGCATCATGAGGTTGGAAAATTATGTGGAAATATTGAAGCAACATCTCAAGACATCAGTCAGGAAGTTAAAGCTTGGTCAGAAATTAGTCTTCTAAACGGACAATGACCCAAAGCATACTTCCAAAGTTGTGGCAAAATGGCTTAAGGACAACAAAGTCAAGGTATTGGAGTGGCCATCACAAAGCCCTGACCTCAATCCTATAGAACATTTGTGGGCAGAACTGAAAAAGCGTGTGCGAGCAAGGAGGCCTACAAACCTGACTCAGTTACACCAGCTTTTGTCAGGAGGAATGGGCCACTTTATTTTAAGAATGTGATGAAAGAAATCAAAGCTGAAATAAATAATTATTTCTGCTATTATTCTAACATTTCACATTCTTAAAATAAAGTGGTGATCCTCACTGACCGGGAATTTTTACGAGGATTAAATGTCAGGAATTGTAAAAAACTGAGTTTAAATGTATTTGGCTAAGGTGTATGTACACTTCAGACTTCAACTGTATGTAAGAAAGCTGTTCATTGACTATAGCTCAGCATTCAACACCATAGTACCCTCCAAGCTCATCATTAGGCTCGAGGCTCTGGATCTGAACCACGCCCTGTACAACTGGGACCTGGACTTCCACACCGGCCGCCCCCAGGTGGTAAAAGTAGGAAACAACACCTGTACTTTGCTGATCCTCAACACAGGGGCCCCACAAGGCTGCGTGCTCAGCCCCCTCCTATTCTAGTTGTTCACCCATGACTGCATGGCCACGCACACCTCTAACTCAATCATCAAGTTTGCAGATGACACAACAGTAGTAGGACTGATTACCCACAATGATGAGAGCCTACAGTTGAGGGCCCTGGGAGAGTGGTGCCAGGAAAATAACCTCTCACCTATCCACATCGATGGGACCGCAGTGAAGAAGGTGGAAAGCTTGATGTTCCTCTGTGTACACATCACTGATGGTCTGAAATGGTCTACCCACACAGATAGTGTGGTGAAGAAGGTACAACAGCGTATCACCGTCTGGTACGGCAACTGCACCGCCCTCAACCGCAGGGCTCTCCAGAGGGTGGTGCGCTCTGCCCAACGCATCACCGGGGTGCTAAATCGCCATCACTAGCCAACTTCCACCCGGTTACACAACCCTGCACCTTAGAGGCTGATGCCCTATATACATAGACTTGGAATCACTGGCCACTTTAATAATGGAACACTAGTCACTTTAATAATGTGTACTCATCTCATATGTTTATATTGTATTCTATTCTACTGTATTTTAGTCTATGCCACTCCAACATTGCTTAATCTAATATGTATATATTCATTGCATTCTTTTATTTTCACATTTGTGTGTATTGTTGTGAATTGTTTTAGATACCAATGCACTGTTAAATACTACTGCACCGTTGGAGCTAGGAACACAAGCATTTCGTTTTTTATCTATTTTCATACTATGAAATTGTGAAAATAATGATAATGCCCTTTCAGTATAAGAGCTGTTTGAAAAGACAACCTGAAATGTCAACCTGTTTTGGTGGGATAGAGTTTTGGCCTTCCTTGGTGACATCACCATCTGGTAAATTAGTTAATAGACCAATAACAAAGATAATTCCATACCTCTATGCCAATAACAGCTCATTTTCAGTTTTCCTTCCCCACTCAAACCACTCCCAGACAATCATAGCAAAATTCTTTCTTGAGAAATTGCTCTTTGCTAAGAAGCTATTTTTGTTTCTTTTTGACCATTTTAATTGAAAACCATCAGAGTAAGGTACTTAATTGTTACCCAGAAATGATTTGATATTGAGATAAAATGGATACATTGGACCTTTAATTAAATGTCAACACTGGAGATTGGAATAAAAGAGACACTTTTTGCAGAGGAAATATGTTTCTGAACAAATGGAGCAGGAGGCCCCTTGTCAATATCTTTGCTGTTCGGCTGCCCAAGGGGAAGCCATTCACTAACACACAGCACTCTGGGAAATTAAAATCATAGAATGTGATTGGTCAAAATTTGTTAGCGCTTAATCCGGGCTCATGCGGGAGCTTATCAGATTTCAAACCAGGATCAGTTGAGCCGCGTCCCAGTGGCTAAGCGTGAACGCTTTAAGCTGATTTGGGATCAGTGATTGAGTTTATGGGGGTATAGTGGTGGAAGATGGGGAGATTGTGCTGGAATACGGCTTCTGCACAAAGAAAACAGAGGCAGTGATAACAACGCGAGTCACCACAGTAGGTCAACAGATGGAGGAAATGTACTTAGTAAAGTAAAGTCAAATTAAATTTTACACCTCGCTAAATATCTCTCTGTCTATTACTTTATTTTAAGGTCTATCATACCTATTTTGACCAACCTTACCTAGCAACTTCAGTTGGGAGTATGTATATTTCAGATTTTCATTAATTACATTTCTCAATAGATAGCCATGACAGCGTGGTTAATCAATGTAAATTGAAATCTGATCAGAAAATAATCTTGAGACGTTAGCTGACGTAGGGAATGAACGGATACGCGCCTCGCACCACTGATCTAGGAGACACACACGCACACACACACACACACACACACACACTCACACATACAAACACACGGAACACCCTGTACAGGGAGACCCAGTCACACCTCGTCGTGTCAGTGAAAATGAACTTTTCTGTGTAAAGGAGAGACTGACTCACCATAGCAGGGAGAGAGGGAAGGAGGGGGGAATACGACAGGGGGGGGACAATATCACACCATGGAGAGCGAGGGAAATCTTGGGGGTGTGAAAGAGAGGTAAGAGTGGAAACGGAGAGAAATTTAGCAGGAGTGGAGCAGGGGAAGAGTGGAGAGGAGCAGGTGAGTCACACACTGCTTGGCACCCATGTGCCCATCAGAGACTAGTTGAGACTGTACAGTTGGGAGACTAGTTGAGACTGTACGGTTGGGAGACTAGTTGAGACTGTATGGTTGGGAGACTAGTTGAGACTGTACGGTTGGGAGACTAGTTGAGACTGTACGGATGGGAGACTAGTTGAGACTGTACGGTTGGGAGACTAGTTGAGACTGTACGGTTGGGAGACTAGTTGAGACTGTACGGTTGGGAGACTAGTTGAGACTGTACAGTTGGGAGACTAGTTGAGACTGTAGGGTTTGGGAGACTAGTTGAGACTGTACGGTTGGGAGACTAGTTGAGACTGTACGGTTGGGAGACTAGTTGAGACCGTACGGATGGGAGACTAGTTGAGACTGTACAGTTGGGAAACTAGTTGAGACTGTACGTTTGGGAGACTAGTTGAGACTGTACGTTTGGGAGACTAGTTGAGACTGTACGGTTGGGAGACTAGTTGAGACTGTATGGTTGGGAGACGAGTTGAGACTGTACAGTTGGGAGACTAGTAGAGACTGTACGGTTGGGAGACTAGTTGAGACTGTACAGTTGGGAGACTAGTTGAGACTGTACGGTTGGGAGACTAGTTGAGACTGTACAGTTGGGAGACTAGTTGAGACTGTATGGTTGGGAGACTAGTTGAGACTGTACAGTTGGGAGACTAGTGGAAACTGTACAGTTGGGAGACTAGTTGAGACTGTATGGTTGGGAGACTAGCTGAGACTGTACAGTTGGGAGACTAGTTGAGACTGTACAGTTGGGAGACTAGCTGAAGTGGAAAGACAACTGAAATAGCCATCAGAGACTTTTATTTTGCCAAGATCCATCTTTGTATTACTGAGAGAGAAAGAGAGAGAGGGAGGTAGTGAGTAACTATTCAAATACCTGTTCCATTCTCTTGTCAAATCCCCTAGTTACAGCGGCAGAAGTCAATGACCAAATGACACACTATGCTGCAGTAAGCTCTCTCCAAAACCTGGCCAGTCAGGAGAAAGACCTTTCTCTATGTCTCTCATGATGAAGTTGTTGTAGGCCAGGACAAGACAGGAGAGCAGAGAACAGGACAGCCCCCACAGAGCTAGCCTAGCCAGACATAGGTATGTAGTAGCTACACAACAGCAGACAGTCTAGTGACAGAGACTCATGCATAATCATATCCTTCTGGTCAGTCAGCTTCTCTTCATCAGGTAGCACCACTCAACATACCCCCCTGGGATCTGGGACTCTCTCTCTCTCTCTCTCCTCCCCTCCTTCCTTCCTTTGTCTACACCCTCTTCCCTCCCCCTCTCTGCCCCCACCTTTCCCTCCTCTCGCTCTCTCTCTCTCCCTCTCCCCTTCTCTTGCTCTCTCTCTCTCTCTCCCTCTCCCCTTCTCTCGCTCTCTCTCTCTCTCTCTCTCTCTCTCTCTCTGCCTCTCCCCTTCTCTCTCTCTCTCTCTCTCTCTCTCTCTCTCTCTCTCTCCCTCTCCCTCTCCCCTTCTCTCTCTCCTTCCCCTCCGGTCAGGAGAAATGATGCCACATCATTTGCATTCATTAACATTGCATTAGCAGACAGAGTGATCTTTAGATACAGTGCTGCTGGAGAGTTCCATCTTTAATTCATCACAAACACCCTTACCCTCTCCTTCTCCACCAACCTCACCCTCTCCTTCTCCACCAACCTCCCCCTCTCCTTCTCCACCAACCTCCCCCTCTCCTTCTCCACCAACCTCCCCCTCTCCTTCTCCCCATCCTACCCTCTTCCCCTGTTTTTGCTGTCCTCCATGCTCCCTTCCACCCTGCTTTCACACACACACTGAGCATCTCTGATCCTCAGATCCTCAGTTCTCCAGCGATCCTCTGCTCAGAAATGTATTAGAAAATAAATTGAGCTTCCAATTAGACCAGTCATCCTCTGCCCCCGACAGGCTGCCTGTCAACCTCATTGGCATCTATCTCCCTCACTTGCACACACACACACACACACACAGACAAAGGGTTACCTCTATTCAAATGAAAGGGGCCAGCTAGCTAATGTTAGTCATCAATGGCTAGCTAGATACCATAGCCTTTCAGTGACCTCTCTTCTACTACAACCCTGAGGAACCACATAGTCAGATGTTCATAAATCAGAGTGTGTAGCACTGTAGCACTTAAAGGGGCAATCTGCAATTGAATCGATAGCAAAGCGGACATCCGACCACTGCTTTGGTAAGACGCTGAGGGATGAGGCTGGAGAAATGTAACCACTCTCAAATTCATAGACAGAACTATGGACACAAGGACTGACCATCCATTATTAAAAAATGATAGTTTGAATCATGATTTACGGGTATACAGTGCAGTATAAGGTATTCTGTCATCATCTGACATTAGAAGCAGTAGTCAGATAAACTCAAACGGTGTTTGGCCTTTGGAGTCATGAGAAAGTAAAGCATCTTAACTGCGGTACAGTATCAGTCTGCTGTTAAGTTAGGCTAAAGGGAAATGGTACTATGCAACATGCGCAATCTAATGAAAACGCATTATTCAATGTACAGTCTAAACTGTTCAAGCTTCACATGAATCTCTCTTCCACGGGAAAGATGATATTCCTCTGGAAGGGTATTCAGAGTGAGATGGGAACGCCGCCGAGGGAATTTCCAGATTCCATAAGCGGGCTATCATTTAATGTGTTCTCTCCGGGACCAATCAAAACCTAGCGTTTCAACAACACTGTCCCCACTGGAGGTATATACAGCTCAACTGAGATCCCGGCAGAGTAACACACACATATACACGACACACACACACAAACACACACACTTCAATGGACCGTTACTAGTTACCTTACTGTACGTTTTTCCCCCCAGTGGAAGACAGAAAAATGATCTAACGTAACCATTTCTGCACATGGAGAGACATAAAGAAATAGTCCTTCAGCATGAACAGATACACAGTAGATACACTGAGTGTACAACACATTAAGAACACATTCCTAGTATTGAGCTCCACCCCCTTTGGCTCTCAGAACAGCCTCAGTTTGTCGGGGCATGGACTCTACAAGGTGTCGAAAGCCTTCCATAGGGATGTTGGCCGATGTTGACTCCAATGCTTCCCACGGTTGTGTCAAGTAGGCTGGATGTCCTTTGGGTGGTGGACCATTCTCGATACACACAGGAAACTGTTGAGCTTGAAAACGCCAGCTGCGTTGCAGTTCTCAACACAAACCAATGAGCATAGCACCTACTACCATGCCCTGTTGGAAAAAACGCAAGCTATAACGTATGTGTAAACTGGGAGGATTGTGCGTCAGAGAACAGAATGAAGAAGAGAAATTCAAATCATAATGGAATCCAAGGCTTAATTTTCCTGTTGTGATACAGCCTGGAATCAAACCAGAACAAAGTGTCTGAAGTGACACCTCTAGCACTGAGATGAAATGCCTTAGACCGCTGCGCCACTCAGGAGCCCAAATCATTCAAATCATATGGTTTGGTTTCAATACTTCAAAACCAAATGGTAGATCCAGGTGGTCATAAAAATAGATGGGTGTTGGTTGAATTGTGACTTTAATGAATGGAGGGAATTTGAATCAGCAGTTGTTTTTCCTGTGAGCGCTGAGCTATGTTAAGCGGACCGTTTGGAAATTACACAACAAAAACCAAAACAATCCACACCATCAATATTCCATTTAATTCCATTTCATCTATTAGACATGAACCACACGTTCCTGAAGGGATCGTGTTGCTACGCTGCTACACCTGTCAACAATTACTTTTGCCAGTTTCCAACATGTAGAGATAAAGCATGACTCTGACAATCTACTCAAACCTCATGTTGATTTTAGTCTCAAGATAATTTAACTATAGAGGTTAACCTCAGGTTGCCCCTCTCGTTACTGCAACCACACAGCAATTTCTGCTCTCACTGACACACACACACACACACACACACACACACACACACACACACACACACACACACACACACACACACACACACACACACACACACACACACACACACACACACAAATGCATGGACAAACGCACACACAAACAGGGCTAGCTAATCCTAAAGCACATTGTGTAAAGCTGTGGGGCTGTAAGGGGCAGTGAGCCGTGCTTGATGGGATGTCCTGGGTGAGTTACAGTGTCTTTGTTACGACCAGAGCAGGAAAGCAGGAAATAGTTCTAAGTAAACACACTGGTGTCATCTCAATTATCTCTTCTCTCACCGCAGGCCTGTCTGGCCTCTGATTGAAAATGAGGATCATCATTAGTAATGTGTGTGTGTGTGTGTGTGCCCGTTTGTGTGTGTGCCTGTTTGTGTGTGTGCGTCTATGTGAGTATGAAGTATATGAGCGAGAAAGACAAAGTCAAAGGGAGGGGACAGTGTGTTATAGGAGTGTGCATGTCTCAGATGACCCTGTGATCTGCTCGGCTGCGTTTCATAGTGCCACTGAGGGTAAGAGGGTTAAGAGATAGATGCATCTAACTGCCGTTCCCTGTCACGGTCACACTGATGTACTGATTACTATCACATGGCATGGAGGGCCTGTGGGCATGGTTCTGCCCCTGAACAGGCAGTTAACCCACTGTTCCTAGGCCGTCATTGAGAATAAGAATTTGTTCTTAACTGACTTGCCTAGATAAATAAAGGTAAAATAAATTTAAAAAAATACTGAGTGCTGTTCATCGACTACAGCTCAGCATTTAACACCATAGTATTCGTCACCAAGCTCGAGACCCTGGGTCTCGACCCCGCCCTGTGCAACTGGGTACTGGACTTCCTGACAGGCCGCCCCCAGGTGGTGAGGGTAGGTAACAACATCTCCACCCCGCTGATCCTCAACACTGGGGCCTGAGGTCTGCACAATGCATCACCGGGGGCAAACTACCTGCCCTCCAGGACACCTACACCACCCGATGCTACAGGAAGGCCATAAAGATCATCAAGGACAACAACCACCCGAGCCACTGCCTGTTCACCCCGCTATCATCCAGAAGGCGAGGTCAGTACAGGTGCATCAAAGCTGGGACCGAGAGACTGAAAAACAGCTTCTATCTCAAGGCCATCAGACAGTTAAACAGCCACCACTAACATTGAGTGGCTGCTGCCAACACACTGACTCAACTCCAGCCACTTTAATAATGAAAATTGATGGAAATTGAGGTAAAAATATATCACTAGCCACTTTAAACAATGCTACTCAATATAATGTTTACATACCCTACATCTCATATGTATATGTATATACTGTACTCTATACTGTACTCTATATCATCTACTGCATCTTTATGAAATACATGACTAGCCACTTTAAACTATGCCACTTTGTTTACATACCCTACATTACTCATCTCATATGTATATACTGTACTCTATACCATCTACTCCATCTTGCCTATGCCGTTCTGTACCATCACTCATTCAAATATATATTATTTATCCCTTTACACTTGTGTATTAACTCGCATTAACATCTGCTAACCATGTGTATGTAACAAATACATTTGATTTGATTTGATAATAGGAGAGAGAGAGAGATGGAAAGATGGAAAGTAGAGAGAGATGATCTTTCACTTGAGTTAATGTTATAAGCACTCTTACTCTCTCTCCATCTTTCTCCATCTCTCTCTCTCTCTCTCTCCATCTTTCTCCATCTCTCTGTCGCTCTCTCTCTCCATCTCTCTCTCTCTCTCTCTCTCTCTCTCTCACTCTCCATCTTTCTCCATCTCTCTGTCGCTCTCTCTCTCCCTCTCTCTCTCTCTCTCTCTCTCTCTCTCCATCTCTCTCCATCTCTCTCTCTCTCTCTCTCCATCTTTCTCCATCTCTCTCTCTCTCTCTCTCAAATACACAACAATAACAACAGTGTTTTTACTCCCAGAAGAAAGCTACTGGTCCAGACTGATACCAAACTGAACTACAGACTTCCCAGCTGCTCATCCTGCCACCTCCATTGGCAGAGCTTCTGAGTGTGGCTTATAACTTTGGGTGGTAGAGGGGGGGGGGGGGGGTCTGGAGTAAAAGAGGTGAAGGAGAAAGAACAGAGGGAGAGAAAAGGAGAGAGAGTAATTTAAAGAGGATAGAGAGCAGAAACTAATACAGCAAACTGATCCACAGGCAGATTACAAGAACTCACAAAAACATTATCACTACTGTCACCGTTGGTTCTTCTCAAGATTTACAGAAGCAACCAATGTATCACCAAGCGTAATGAAACAGCCACCTCTGTACTGTATTCAATCTCATTAAACCTTGTTGTTAACCATGTTTCGATGCACCACAAAATTGACTTGAGCCTCTTTTTATAATTTTCGAACCAGCTGAGAACAGGGCCTTGAGCGTCTAGGCTGTTGGGCCCTCGCTCTCCTTCTATTTCTGCTCAGGCAGTAAATGGACAACCTCTAATAACCTTGAACGTCAGCGGAGACTGAATTTCAATAAGAGTGGAATTATCTCCATGGCTCGTGGGGCCTAGGACGCGCTAAGCCCAAATTGTGTGTGCGGCTTAGACAATGTAACAGTCATATGTAGGTGTGAGTGAGTCAACCGGTAGAATGAGACGTTTTCACACACAGTCACAATGGTCTCAGTGGAATATTTTGTCGAAGAAGCGGGTGAGTTGAGATGTAGAGTTGTAGTGTGTGTGTGTGTGTGTGTGGGGGAGAGAGAGCACTTGAGGTGCGATATAGGTAATTGCTGTAGGCCTGTGTGGTGTATTCTCAGACCTAACACTTTGTGTACCAGTGGGATTATGTGGCTAAAACAGTGTGAATGAGAGAGAGACCACAGTTAGGACAATACACCCTGGATACCCTAACCATGACAGGAGTGTGTGTGTGTGTGTGTGTGTGTGTGTGTGTGTGTGTGTGTGTGTGTGTGTGTGTGTGTGTGTGTGTGTGTGTGTGTGTGTGTGTGTGTGTGTGTGTGTGTGCGTGTGTGTGTCATAGTACCTCAGGGACCTTGTTAGCTCCAGTACACCATCCCAACCCTCTTCAACCTACACACACACACACACACACACACAGACACACACACGTACAGAAACACATACACATGCACATGCACACACAAACTCAGGGGTACTGTTGACATCACCCCAAGAGACCTCTCTCCTAACCATAGCACACATGTATGTCTTACAGCGTCCCAGTCCAGTCCCAGTGGACTGCAGCAACCAGAGACCCATCTGTAACCCCACAGAAACATACCAGGACATGCTGTCCTACAAACAGGTAGAGGAGAGGAAGGGGGAGAGAGGGGGGCAGGTAGAGAGAGAGGGGGAGGTGGAGAGAGGGGGGGTGGAGAGAGAGGTTCTATCTAGCATGCTGTCATGGGATCCCAGCTATGTATTCCCCAGGGGTAGTGTTTTCTAGGATGTGTTCCACCTGTAGTTTACATTACAAATGTTACACTGATACGGATATGAAGCACCTTGTGATATTTGCTCAACGTACCAGCTAGGAGAATTGCTTTCAGTTCTGTGGTGTTATAGTGACTCAAACATAGACACACACAAAGACCCACATTCATCTGTCTCTCTACACAAACACACACAAACACACACACTAGGGTTGAGCCGGTGTTCAGATTTTCATACGGTCATACCGTTTCTGTAGCATACCGGGGTATATGGTGTTACCGGAAGTGCACACAAGGGGTGCTACTGGCGCACAAGACAATTTAGGCAACAAGAATCTTGATCCAGGAGGGAACCAGTCTTTTTAGAGAAAATTCCACTCCTTGCCAATTAAATGTCATTGCCAAAGAGACTGACCTTTCGGCAATCTCAACATTAAATATGCAGCTGGATTTACGGTGGAGATGCTCATTGAT
>NC_034200.2:27312400-27342023 GCF_002021735.2 Oncorhynchus kisutch
TCCTCTCTCCCCTCTCTCCTCTCTCCTCTCATCTCCTCTCTCCTCTCATCTCCTCTCTCCTCTCATCCCCTCTCTCCTCTCATCTCCTCTCTCCTCTCATCTCCTCTCTCCTCTCATCTCCTCTCTCCTCTCATCTCCTCTCTCCTTTCATCTCCTCTCTCCTCTCATCCCCTCTCTCCTTTCATCTCCTCTCTCCAGTAATCTCCTCTCTTCTCTCATCTCCTCTCTCCTTTCATCTCCTCTCTCCTCTCATCCCCTCTCTCCTTTCATCTCCTCTCTCCTCTCATCCCCTCTCTCCTTTCATCTCCTCTCTCCTCTCATCCCCTCTCTCCTTTCATCTCCTCTCTCCTCTCATCCCCTCTCTCCTTTCATCTCCTCTCTCCTCTCATCCCCTCTCTCCTTTCATCTCCTCTCTCCTCTCATCCCCTCTCTCCTTTCATCTCCTCTCTCCTCTCATCTCCTCTCTCCTCTCATCTCCTCTCTCCTCTCATCTCCTCTCTCCTCTCATCCCCTCTCTCCTTTCATCTCCTCTCTCCTTTCATCTCCTCTCTCCTCTCATCTCCTCTCTCCTCTCATCTCCTCTCATCTCCTCTCTCCTCTCATCTCCTCTCTCCTCTCATCTCCTCTCTCCTCTCATCCCCTCTCTCCTGTCATCCCCTCTCTCCTCTCTCCTCTCATCTCCTCTCTCCTCTCATCTCCTCTCTCCTCTCATCCCCTCTCTCCTTTCATCTCCTCTCCTTTCATCTCCTCTCTCCTTTCATCTCCTCTCTCCTCTCATCTCCTCTCTCCTCTCATCTCCTCTCTCCTTTCATCTCCTCTCTCCTCTCATCCCCTCTCTCCTTTCATCTCCTCTCTCCTCTCCTCACCCCACATCTCTCATCTCTTCCCCTCTCTTCTCTCATCTCCTCTCTCCTCTCATCTCCTCTCTCCTCTCATCTCCTCTCTCCTCTCATCCCCTCTCTCCTTTCATCTCCTCTCTCCTCTCATCTCCTCTCTCCTCTCATCCCCTCTCTCCTTTCATCTCCTCTCTCCTTTCATCTCCTCTCTCCTTTCATCTCCTCTCTCCTCTCATCTCCTCTCTCCTTTCATCTCCTCTCTCCTCTCATCTCCTCTCTCCTCTCATCCCATCTCTCCTTTCATCTCCTCTCTCCTCTCCTCACCCCACATCTCTCATCTCGTCACCCCACCTCTATCCTCTCGTCACCCCACATCTCTCCTCTCGTCACCCCACATCTCTCCTCTCCTCACCACACATCTCTCCTCTCCTTACCCCACATCTCTCCTCTCCTCACCCCACATCTCTCCTCACCCCACATCTCTCCTCACCCCACATCTCTCCTCTCATCTCATCTCTCCTCTCATCTCATCTCTCCTCTCGTCACCCCCACATCTCTCCTCTCCTCACCCCACATCTCTCCTCTCCTCCACATCTCTCCTCTCCTCACCCCACATCTCTCCTCTCCTCACCCCACATCTTCCCTCTCATCTCATCTCTCCTCTCGTCACCCCACATCTCTCCTCTCCTCACCCCACATCTCTCCTCTCCTCCACATCTCTCCTCTCCTCACCTCACATCTCTCCTCTCCTCACCCCACATCTCTCCTCTCCTCTCCTCCCCTCTCCTCTCGTCACCCCACATCTCTCCTCTCCTCACCCCACATCTCTCCTCTCCTCACCCCACATCTCTCCTCCCCTCTCCTCTCATCTCATCTCTCCTCTCCTCACCCCACATCTCTCCTCTCATCTCTCCTCTCCTCACCCCACATCTCTCCTCTCCTCACCCCACATCTCTCCTCTCCTCACCCCACATCTCTCCTCTCATCTCATCTCTCCTCTCCTCACCCCACATCTCTCCTCTCATCTCATCTCTCCTCTCCTCACCCCACATCTCTCCTCTCCTCACCCCACATCTCTCCTCTCCTCACCCCACATCTCTCCTCTAATCCATCTCTCTACACCTCTCAAAGTAAAGCCCATTAAGTCTGTCTCTCTGTTAATTCCTGCTGGTATATTCCCAGTCACACCGTGCTGCCCGACGACAGGGGTCTGAAGGCTACTCATTGGTCAGTTTAACCTTTGTACTGACCTCAGATCTATTTTTCAGTGAAGGTTTGGTGCCTGACTGGGCTAGAGCCGTGACAGATGGATAGTAACTCATTGTCAAAGTCATGTCAGCACTCCACTGTGTGTTTGTGTAGAGTGGGAAGGGTAGATTTGTGCGTGTGTGCGTGTGTGTGTGTGTGTGTGTGCGTGCGTGTGTGCCTGCGCGTTCACGCATGCATGTGCGTTCATGTGTGCATTTGCTATAAGTGTGTGTGTGCGTGTGAGCGCATGAGTGTGCATGTGTGTGTTTGCTATAGGTGTGTGTGTGTCTATTGGGGGGTTATTAGCTAGGTGAAACTCAAAGCTAGTGAACAGGTGACTCCTACATCCCCGCTGCTACCGTCCTGTGGTACCCATTACATTTACCAGAGGAAAAGGTTATATGTCATATTTCAATGAAGAAAGATGTCTCCATAGCCAGAGAAACTGGTTTGAAACGGAGAAAGATTGGCATAAGACAGAGTATGAATTAACACCACTGGAATGAAAAGCTAGAAACACTGAGACTGTTGGTCTCCCTTGAACCTTAACCCGGAGAGCAATGTAAACCTGCGTTACTGACCCCAATGACCCCAAGCAGTCTGCTAGTAGGATTATATACAGTAACAAGTGGCTCTGAGCTGTAATCTATTGTTCCAGAAATCAATACTGTGCAGTCTTATCGAGCTTATCAACGGCATAAACACAGTCCTATTCGCTTACAGCAATCATCCAGCTCAACAATCACTCCGGCGCTAAAACAATTACAGGTTACAGCGCTTTAATCATGACATAAACGACGACAGAGCCTTTTGGAAAGGTTCAAGAGTAGTCTAACGGAGAGAGGGTCGTATAACAATTTAGCTGAGGTTTTGGCCTTTACATTTTGCCATGTTCATTCTGCCGTTGAGCCACAATGGAGACCTAATTTCCCATTGCAGAGAATGGGGCAAGGGCTCCGTTTAACATTCCAGTTGCGCTGCCTCAGCTCCAATCTGCCGATGGTAGTTGAAATGACTTACAAGGCAGAGGCTGGAGGAGCGGCAGCCACGTCTCTTTCTGTCCCATTATGCTTGGTGAATAACACGGCTAGCCAGATAGCGGCAACACAAAGAAACCGGAAAAGGCCATTGGAGAGCTTAATTTGACAGTGCACCGGCAACCCGTGTCTCTCTCTCTCCTTCTCTCTTTCTCTACCTTTCTCTCTTCCTCTGTCTCTCCTCTCTCAGTCCTCACCTCTCTAGGAGCATTCAACGTCAGGACAGCACAAAAATATTTTGGGTGTCCTAGATTGTTCTGGCAATTCTCACATAAAAACTTCATTGGGAGGAAAGATGTTTGACATGCTTTTTACATTTGTATCACTATTTCTTTTTTTATAAAATCATAATGAAAATAGCCATTTTAGTCAATTTTTTGACAAAAATATTAATTAAGATTTGTCACCCACCTGAAGTCCCCCTGTCGTGCTCCCTCTCTCTCAATTCAATAGAAACACACAGCCCTTTCTCTTCTTCAACTACAAAAGAAACACACAGCCCTTTCTCTTCTTCAACTACAATAGAAACACACAGCCCTTTCTCTTCTTCAACTACAATAGAAACACACAGCCCTTTCTCTTCTTCAACTACAATAGAAACACACAGCCCTTTCTCTTCTTCAACTACAATAGAAACACACAATCCTTTCTCTTCTTCAACTACAATAGAAACACACAGCCCTTTCTCTTCTTCAACTACAATAGAAACACACAGCCCTTTCTCTTCTTCAACTACAATAGAAACACACAGCCCTTTCTCTTCTTCAACTACAATAGAAACACACAGCCCTTTCTCTTCTTCAACTACAATAGAAACACACAACCCTTTCTCTTCTTCAACTACAATAGAAACACACAACCCTTTCTCTTCTTCAACTACAATAGAAACACACAGCCCTTTCTCTTCTTCAACTACAATAGAAACACACAGCCCTTTCTCTTCTTCAACTACAATAGAAACACACAGCCCTTTCTCTTCTTCAACTACAATAGAAACACACAACCCTTTCTCTTCTTCAACTACAATAGAAACACACAGCCCTTTCTCTTCTTCAACTACAATAGAAACACACAGCCCTTTCTCTTCTTCAACTACAATAGAAACACACAGCCCTTTCTCTTCTTCAACTACAATTGAAACACACAACCCTTTCTCTTCTTCAACTACAATAGAAACACACAACCCTTTCTCTTCTTCAACTACAATAGAAACACACAGCCCTTTCTCTTCTTCAACTACAATAGAAACACACAGCCCTTTCTCTTCTTCAACTACAATAGAAACACACAGCCCTTCCGATGAACCCCTCCACTCCTAAATCTACCATTAATCAAAGGCTTATTCAAATCAGAGCAGTCCTACAGACAGACAGCAGCACTAGTCCTCTTTACAACAGGCTTCTGGTTAATAATGTTGTGAGACGTGACACTTGTTGGGCCGGGAAGAAGGAGAAAGAGGGAGGCTGGGAGAGAAAAAGCGATTTGGGTTTTAATGAAAGGCTGATGGATGGGTCTGGAGGCTGGATAGCAGTAACTCACAGCTAGGCTGGGGCTCCATAGGCTTTGACATACACTTAGCAGGGATAGGAAGAGAGGAGAGTCTGGGTTGGGATGGGTGGAGACAGAACCATCACCGCAGGAGTGAATGGGAGAACAGGGGGAAAAGCGGGAAATGATGGAAACTGGGACAACCAGATGTGTGTGTGTGTGTGTGTGTGTGTGTGTGTGTGTGTGTGTGTGTGTGTGTGTGTGTGTGTGTGTGTGTGTGTGTGTGCGTGTGCGTGCATATTTGTGTTAATGACTTCACCATATTTACCACAGTACATAGTTGCCATGACACTCAGGCCAGGTCCATCTTCAGTCAGACTACTGCACAGGCGTACTAATAACAGAGCGATATCACTGTAATAACAGACATTTTGGGATACTTATAACATGTAATAAGGACCAGACCCTTTTTTTTCAATTTTCTCCTAAAATGACACCCAAATCTAACTGGCTGTAGCTCAGGACCTGAAGCAAGGATATGCATATTCTTGATTACATTTGAAAGGAAACACATGCACAAACCTATGCATGCAGGCTCTCATGTCCATGAAAATCGATGATGTCTATGATGTGTATCTTGATGTGAGGTGTAAATACTGGGGGGGGGAACTTCACAATATAATTTTGTAAAACAAGGTAGAAGTTAGCGAACAAGGAGACATGATTTGCACAGTTCCAGGTAAATCTGCCCGGTAACAGGATGCTAAACAAAAGGAAATTCCCCATACATGACTGATGTCCTCCTCTTGGCTGGCATGGATTAGTCTATACACACACACTTTTGAGAATCTCCAGGTAGACTTTTAATCATAAGTTACCATATGTCTCTCTCCTACGTTACCCCTGTCAGTCTATCTCTCCATAGCCCGAGAAATCCAATTCCAGGACACCTGTCCTGAATACAACTGGATTGAACAGAGAGTGTAATTCTCATCTTGGCTTCACTGTGGACAGATGTCAGAACTCCTGGGGCTCGTCTGGAGGAAAGGTGGTGCTAGGAGAAATGTATTGAAAGAGTCTTGTGAATACATATGGCTGAATAATGGGACTCTGAGGGCTACAGAGTAAGCTCTCTCTCTCAGGCCTGGCATGTGGCTATTTACCCAGGTACTAACCAGGTAAACCTGAAGAGGACAGACGGATGGACAGACAGACAGCAAAAGAGGACAGTACAGTATACTACAGAACTTAAGCCAGAATTCCAACACCAATTTATGCCCTCATCACTATGCCGACAACTACCCATATCCACCCCACATCTGCTAACCCAGTCCAGATTGAAACACCAAATGCTATGATTGTGAGGATGTTTCAGAAGATGAGCATGGCAAGCGTCAAACGCAACAGTCAGTCAAGCTGTATCTTCCTCAGTAACACTGAAGCAGCACACACACATTATACACACACACACACATTATACACACACACACACATTATACACACACACACACATTATACACACACACACACATTATACACACACACACACATTATACACACACACACATTATACACACACACACATTATACACACATTATACACACAATTATACACACACACACACATTATACACACACACACATTATACACACACACACACACATTATACACACACACACATTATACACACACACACACACACATTATACACACACACACATTATACACACACACATACACATTATACACACACACATTATACACACACACACACACACACACATTATACACATACACACATTATACACACACACACACATTATACACACACACATACACATTATACACATACACACACACATTATACACACACACACATACACACACATTATACACACACACACATTATACACACACACACACAGCTTTTAAAATACATGTTCACACCCAGGGGAGAAGACCTCACATAGTAGAAAGATTAAAGGCAGGCTTTGCATCATGGGTAAATCTAAGACAATGATGCTATCAAGGTAATTATATTCTGTTCGAGTCTGGAGAAATGAAATCGGCTTAGAATAAAAGCACATCCATAGGCTTGTTTTGTGCTTGGAGTGGCTGATTTCCATCTAACCAACAGAACATTGTGTTGTATCATGCAGTGGTCCTGGTCATGTCCTCACATAGCATACAGACGTTTCCCCTTCATTTTCAAAAAGTACACATAAAAACAGAATCCCCTGAATGAAAATATGGCTTGATAACTGAAGTATTTTTTACAAAATATACTCCACTTACATTGTAAATCGACAAATGAAAGGATATTTGAAGTCAGTGTGTGCTTTTAACATACAGTATATACAATTCCATTAATGAACTGGGCTAATTTTGTTTTGATAGGAAAGATCCTCAGATGCCAGACACGCTAAGGAAATACATTAACAGCTCTGGGAGATGTGATGTGAAGGTGATAGACCTCTTTGAAAGAGCAAGAGGTTTGCTTTTAGCCTTCTTTAGGTCCAAGGTCCTATCTAGGTCTGTCTGTCTGTCTGTCTGCCTGTCTTTCGTCTGCTAGGTCTGCCTGTCTGCCTGCTGTCTGGCTGACAGACCCACCTGATATGCAAAACTGGTCTGTTGTAAAAACAAACATAGCATGTGTTTGTAGAGGGTAAAAGAACATTTGCTTATCTACACAAGAGAGAGAGAGAGAGAGAGAGAGAGAGAGAGAGAGAGAGAGAAATAACTGTTTATTGATCGAGCCTGTGCATTTAAGCAGTGCATTAAATGCAGACAGATAGTTGTCTGGTGGTAGATATCTGGTGTCTGGTGGTAGATATCTGGTGTCTGGTGGTAGACAGCTGGTGTCTGGTGGTAGATATCTGGTGTCTGGTGGTAGACAGCTGGTGTCTGGTGGTAGACAGCTGGTGTCTGGTGGTAGACAGCTGTTGTCTGGTAGTAGATAGCTGGTGTCTGGTGGTAGATATCTGGTGTCTGGTGGTAGATATCTGGTGTCTGGTGGTAGACAGCTGGTGTCTGGTGGTAGATATCTGGTGTCTGGTGGTAGATATCTGGTGTCTGGTGGTAGATATCTGGTGTCTGGTGGTAGATATCTGGTGTCTGGTGGTAAACAGCTGGTGTCTGGTGGTAGATAGCTGGTGTCTGGCGGTAGATAGCTGGTGTCTGCTGGTAGATAGCTGGTGTCTGCTGGTAAATAGCTGGTGTCTGGTGGTAGATAGCTGGTGTCTGGTGGTAGATAGCTGGTGTTTGGTGGTAGATAGCTGGTGTCTGGTGGTAGATAGCTGGTGTCTGCTGGTAGATATCTGGTGGTAGATAGCTGGTGTCTGGTGGTAGACAGCTGGTGTCTGGTGGTAGACAGCTGAGGCTAAGATGCAATACATAGTAAAGAATAGATAGCGAAGGATACATTATACAGTATATGAGATGAGTAATGTGAGATATGTAAACATTCTTAAAGTGGAATTATTAAAGTGACTTGTGTTCCATTTATTAAAGTGGCCAATGATATCAAGTCTGAGGTAGGCAGCCGCCTCTCTGTGCTAGTGGTGGCTGTTTAACAGTCTGATGGCCTTGAGAATGAAGCTGTTTTTCAGTCTCTCTGTCCCTGCTTTGATGAGGAGGCAGTGGCTCGGGTGATTATTGTCCTTGATGATCTTTTTTGCCTTCCTGTGACATCGGGTGCTGTAGGTGTCCAGGTAGTTTGCCCTCGGTGATGTGTTGTGCAGACCGCACCACCCTCTGGAGAACCCTGCGGTTGTGGGCGGTGCAGTTGCCATACCAGGCGGTGATACAACCCGACAGGATGCTCTCAATTGTGCATCTGTAAAAGTTAGTGAGGGTTTTCGGTGACAAGCCAATTTTTTTCAGGCAGCTGAGGTTGAAGAGGAGCTGTTGAGTCTTCTTCACCACACTGTCTGTGTGGGGGGACCATTTCAGTTTGTCAGTGATAAGTACACCAAGGAACATAAAACTTTCCACCTTCTCCACTGCTGTCCCGTCGATGTGGATAGGGGGATGGTCCCTCTGCTGTTTCCTGAAGTCCACGATCATCTCCTTTATTTTAGTTGACGTTGAGTGAGAGGTTGTTTTCCTGACACCACACTCCGAGTGCCCTCACCTCCTCCCTGTAGGCTGTCTAGTTGTTGTTGCTAAACTTGATGATTGAGTTGGAGGCATGTATAGCCACGCAGTCGTAGGTGAACAAGGAGTACAGGAGAGGGCTGAGAATGCACCCTTGTGGGGTCCCAGTGTCGAGGATCAGCGGAGTGGAGATGTTGTTTCCTACCTTCACCACCTGGGGGCGGCCTGTCAGGAAGTCCAGGAGAGACCCAGGGCCTCCATCTTGATGATGAGCTTGGAGGGTACTATGGTGTTGAATGCTGAGCTGTAGTCAATGAACAGCATTCTTACATAGGTATTCCTCTTGTTCAGATGGGATAGGGCAGTGTGCAGTGTGATGGCGATTGCATCGTCTGTGGACCTGTTGGGGCATTATGCAAACTGAAGTGTGTTTTGTTCAGATATCTTTGCCTTCTTGGGTACAGGAACAATGGTGGCCATCTTGAAGCATGTGGGGACAGCAGACTGGGATAAGGATTGATTGAATATGTCCGTAAACACACCAGCCAGGTGGTCTGAGCATGCTCTGAGGATGCGGCTAGGGAGGCCGTCTGGGCCGGCAGCCTTGCGAGGGTTAACATGTTTAAATGTTTTACTCAGGTCGGTCATGGAGAATTACTATGTACATGTAAATAGGGCCGCAGTGTCTGAGGTGCATTTAAACTAGATGTACACCTGCTTCTTCCATGATATAAACCGTCTAGGTGAATCCAGGTGAAAGCTTTGATCTATTATAGATGTCACTCTTTAAATCCACTTCAATCGGTGTAGATGAAGGGAAGGATACAGGTTAAAGAAGGATTTTTAAGCCTTGAGACAATTGAGACATGGATTGTGTATGAAGGTGTTTGCTATACTCTATAATGTTTGCTATACTCAGTTTAGCTAAGTATGCTAATTAGCATGTACTTAGTTAGCTGTTGCCAAGTAGCCTAAATAGTGCCCAAAGGACTCACACAGGAACTACACTACTCTACCAAAGGACTACAGGCATAAGGTTATGTTTGTATCTCTCTAAGCCATAAGAAAGCACCTTTAATTACTGGCACATTGGTATTTTCATGAATCCCAATTATATCAGTGAATCCATTATTTATTCCCCTTCAGTGGAGGTAATTTGTACCATCACTGAGCTGGCCCGGCCTTAAAACATATCACTCTGAGACTCTTCTTCTCCTGGAGAGGTTTGAATAATGAAGAGAAAAATATTGTTCTTAATCTCGCAAATCAATAAGAGGATTTAGCTCTGTACAAAATATGGAGGCTGTGTCCAAAATTGCACCCTATTTCCTATTACATGCACTACTTTTGACCACGGACCCATAGGGGATATGGTGCCACATGGGACGCTTTCTCATCTGCATTCTCTACCAGGCTGGGTGGAATCCTGCAGGGTTCCGGAATATTATCTTCCTTCCTCCCTTTCTTCCTGTCTACTGTATGTTCTTTCCCCTGACCCTCCCTCCTCTGTGTTCACCTTGGCTAGTTAATCCCTGTCTTTCATTAGTCTTTCACGCCAACAGAAACCAGTGGATTAGACCTGGGAGAGTGTTCTCACGGCACGCAAACCCTTACCCCAACCGACGATCTCTGACTAAATACCCACTCTGCACTCTACACTCTACTCAATGGAGCAGAAGAGAGAGTTTAAGTGTGCATGTGTTAGAGGGGTGTAAGTAAGGCAGCCTCTTTGGGACTGCCATGCCCAGGTGGTACATGTAGCTACTGTATGTTAGCATTGAAAGTACTAATCGCTAACACCATCAACTTGATTAGCTACTGTATGTTAGCATTGAAAGTACTAATCGCTAACACCATCAACTTGATTAGCTACTGTATGTTAGCATTGAACGCACTAATAGCTAACACTGTCAACTTGATTAGCTCCAGTATTTATGCTGCAGTAGTTTATGTGTCGGGGGGCTAGGGTCAGTTTGTTATATCTGGAGTACTTCTCCTGTCCTATTCGGTGTCCTGTGTGAATCTAAGTGTGCGTTCTCTAATTCTCTCCTTCTCTCTTTCTTTCTCTCTCTCGGAGGACCTGAGCCCTAACCATGCCCCAGGACTACCTGACATGATGACTCCTTGCTGTCCCCAGTCCACCTGGCCGTGCTGCTGCTCCAGTTTCAACTGAGGACCTGAGCCCTAGGACCGTGCCCCAGGACTACCTGACATGATGACTCCTTGCTGTCCCCAGTCCACCTGACCGTGCTGCTGCTCCAGTTTCAACTGTTCTGCCTTATTATTATTCGACCATGCTGGTCATTTATGAACATTTGAACATCTTGGCCATGTTCTGTTATAATCTCCACCCGGCACAGCCAGAAGAGGACTGGCCACCCCACATAGCCTGGTTCCTGTCTAGGTTTCTTCCTAGGTTTTGGCCTTTCTAGGGAGTTTTTCCTAGCCACCGTGCTTCTACACCTGCATTGCTTGCTGTTTGGGGTTTTTGGCTGGGTTTCTGTACAGCACTTTGAGATATCAGCTGATGTACGAAGGGCTATATAAAATAAATTTGATTTGATTTGATTACTGGATATTAGCATTGAAAGTACTAATCGCTAACACCATCAACTTGATTAGCTACTGTATGTTAGCATTGAAAGTACTAATAGCTAACACTGTCAACTTGATTAGCTACTGGATATTAGCATTGAAAGTACTAATCGCTAACACCATCAACTTGATTAGCTACTGTATGTTAGCATTGAAAGTACTAATAGCTAACACGATCAACTTGATTAGCTCCTGTATGTTAGCATTGAAAGTACTAGTTGCTAATACTATCAACTTGATTAGCTACTGTATGTTAGCATTGAAAGTACTAATAGCTAACACGATCAACTTGATTAGCTCCTGTATGTTAGCATTGAAAGTACTAATTGCTAATACTATCAACTTGATTAGCTACTGTATGTTAGCATTGAAAGTAATAATCGCTAATACCATCAACTTGATTAAGTACTACTTCTACTGGCTTAGGAGAGCTTGGCTTTCTAAAACGTTCTGGAAACACACACTGTAGGATAACAGAGAGTTGGAAGTAGAGCTGGGCGATATGGACAAAAATCCATATTGCGATAAATTGCCTGAATTCATGTGAAACAATAAATAGAACAATAAGTTAATACCATTCATGTGCACTACAATTCATGTATTTATTTTACTACTACTAGTATGATTGTTGTAGCCATCAATTGGCCCATTAACAATCACCCTTATTAGCAAACGTATTTCATTTCAAACTACACATTTCTCTTGTATAGGCTACTTATCGTAATGAATGATTTGAACGAAATGCCCGCGATAAGTGATCAGTATGTTCAGTGCCGATAGTTTTGGGTTTATCTTCCCAGATCTTGTTGGAAGTATGAATAATTTCATGCCACACCAACTCCGGGAAAAAAATCCTGCCTCAATCTGAGCGATAACAGCCTCTTAATGGACCAACTGAATGTCAACAGATGTTTGTGTGTGTCTGTCTGTGTTTGTGTCTGTCTGTCTGTGTTTGTGTCTGTCTGGCTCTTTGGAGTAAAGGTAAACAGAGCAGGCATTACAGAGACATAAACAGTGGTTTGGTAGTAATCCTCCTCCCCTCTCCCCTGACACCCCTTCACCTGGCCTAGACTAAACCCGTTCAGCCGGCATGTCCACCTGGGAACGGTCTGTTCCACCTACACACCCCTTCACCTGGCCTAGACTAAACCCGTTCAGCCGGCATGTCCACCTGGGAACGGTCTGTTCCACCTACACACCCCTGGGAACGGGCTGATCCCACCTACACACCCCTGGGAACGGTCTGATCCACCTACACTCCCCTGGGAACGGTCTGTTCCACCTACACTCCCCTGGGAATGGTCTGTTCCACCTACACACCCCTGGGAATGGTCTGTTCCACCTACACTCCCCTGGGAATGGTCTGTTCCACCTACACTCCCCTGGGAACGGTCTGTTCCACCTACACTCCCCTGGGAATGGTCTGTTCCACCTACACTCCCCTGGGAATGGTCTGTTCCACCTACACTCCCCTGGGAACGGTCTGTTCCACCGACACTCCCCTGGGAATGGTCTGTTCCACCTACACACCCCTGGGAATGGTCTGTTCCACCTACACTCCCCTGGGAACGGTCTGTTCCACCGACACACCCCTGGGAATGGTCTGTTATTTGAACTACCCGTAGTGGCTTAAGAGGTGTGTTATTTTAACTACCCGTAGTGGCTTAAGAGGTGTGTTATTTGAACTACCCGTAGTGGCTTAAGAGGTGTGTTATTTTAACTACCCGTAGTGGCTTAAGAGGTGTGTTATTTGAACTACCCGTAGTGGCTTAAGAGGTGTGTTATTTTAACTACCCGTAGTGGCTTAAGAGGTGTGTTATTTGAACTACCCGTAGTGGCTTAAGAGGTGTGTTATTTTAACTACCCGTAGTGGCTTAAGAGGTGTGTTATTTGAACTACCCGTAGTGGCTTAAGAGGTGTGTTATTTTAACTACCCGTAGTGGCTTAAGAGGTGTGTTATTTTAACTACCCGTAGTGGCTTAAGAGGTGTGTTATTTTAACTACCTGTAGTGGTTGTCAGGGATATACTCTAATTTGAAGTCAACCTGGATAAGAGTGTCTGCTAAATGACTAGATTGTAAAAATCTACTCCATTCGTAATGGCTTGTTAGTGTCAATATTGCAACCTCCTTTTCTCTGTTTCTCATGACAAAGCTGCCTAAATATATGAAAGTACAGCATGTTTCAGATCTAAACACACATGTCAACATACAGTGCCTTTGGAAAGTATTCAGACCCCTTGACTTTTTCCACATTTTGTTACGTTACAGCCTTATTCTAAAACAGGTTAAATAAATAAACATCCTCAGCAATCTACACACAATACCCCATAATGACAAAGCAAAAACAGGTATTTAGAATCTTTTGCAAATTTATCACAAAAAAAAAAAACTTTATTTACATAATATTTCAGACCCTTTGCTTGTAACAACCAAGACTCCTAGAGCTGGCCGCCTGTAAAACTGAGCAATCAGCGGAGAAGGGCCTTGGTCAGGGAGGTGACCAAGAACCTGATGGTCACTCTGACAGAGCTCTGTGGAGATGGGAGAACCTTCCAGAAGGACAACCATCTCTGCAGCACTCCATCAATCAGGCCTTTATAGTAGAGTGGCCAGATGGAAGCCACTCCTCAGTAAAAGGCATGATAGCCCACTTTGAGTTTGCCAAAAGTCACCTAAAGACTCCTACCATGAGAAACCAGATTAAACTCTTAGACCTGAATGCCAAGTGTCACTTCTGGAGGAAACGGTGAAGCATGGTGACTTTTCACTACGGTGAAGCATGGTGACTTTTCACTACGGTGAAGCATGGTGACCTTTCACTATGGTGAAGCATGGTGACTTTTCACTAAGGTGAAGCATTGTGACGTTTCACTACAGTGAAGCATGGTGACTTTTCACTATGGTGAAGCAAGGTAACTTTTCACTACGGTGAAGCATGGTGACCTTTCATTACGGTGAAGCATGGTGACCTTTCACTACGGTGAAGCATGGTGACCTTTCACTACAGTGAAGCATGGTGACCTTTCACTAGGGTGAAGCATGGTGACTTTTCACTACGGTGAAGCATGGTGACTTTTCACTACGGTGAAGCATGGTGACCTTTCACTATGGTGAAGCATGGTGACTTTTCACTAAGGTGAAGCATTGTGACGTTTCACTACAGTGAAGCATGGTGACTTTTCACTATGGTGAAGCAAGGTAACTTTTCACTACGGTGAAGCATGGTGACCTTTCATTACGGTGAAGCATGGTGACCTTTCACTACGGTGAAGCATGGTGACCTTTCACTACAGTGAAGCATGGTGACCTTTCACTAGGGTGAAGCATGGTGACCTTTCACTAGGGTGAAGCATGGTGACTTTTCACTACGGTGAAGCATGGTGACCTTTCACTATGGTGAAGCATGGTGACCTTTCACTACGGTGAAGCATGGTGACTTTTCAATACGGTGAAGCATGGTGGTGGCATCATCATGCTGTGGGGATTTTTTTCAGCGGCAGGGACTGGGAGTCTAGTCAGGATCGAGGCAAAGATGAACAGAGCAAAGTACAGAGAGATCCTTGATGAAAACCTGCTCCAGACCTCAGACTGGGGCGAAGGTTTACCTTCCAACAGGACAACTACCGTAAGCACACAGCCAAGACAACGCAGGAGTGGCTTCGGGACAAGTCTCTGAATGTCCTTGAGTGGCCCCGCCAGAACCCGGACTTGAACCTGATCGAACATCTCTGGAGAGACCTGAAAATAGCTGTAACACTAGCCAGCCATAGCAACCATCAAATTGATATGAAAACATCTACATAATGACTTTTTCTAATCTTTTTTATCTAAGTGAAGCAAAGTCACTGTACTTAGGACCAAATAACAGTCCTATTTCTTGAGTCAGGCGGATGGAAGAAGGAGCAACAGATAATCCAAATGTTTCATTGTGACTTAAATGCTGAGCAGCAGGATCACAGGATAGAGGAGGAGATGGAAGATGTGGATGGATACTGCAGGGAGTGGGACGCCCATGGAATGAACACGGTGTGTATGTTTGGGGGAAGAAAGAGGTTGGGGTGACCTTCAATATACTGTATGAAGGGGGTGATACACAGTTGCGGACTAATGGAATATATAGTTGGCAGTAGGGTTGGGAGATATTTGGGGAGACCTCTGCAATAATGCTACTCCAAGTATTGTGACATCCGATATAATCATTTTGGGCGGTTCATGACTGTGCAACTTTTGTCCTTATTTATGATATTATAGTCACATTCTCATTAACTGATCTTAGTATGGTGAAAAAAATAGGCTTAGTTAATTCATTTACACTTAATATTCCACCTTTTGATACAGACGAGCTGATAAAACTGCACCGTTTTGATTTGTAAAGTTCAAATAGAGTATACTAAAATCTAAGTTTATTGATCACATACACGTGATTAGCAGATGGTATTGCGGGTGTAGCGAAATGCTTGTGCTTCTAGCTCCGACAGTGCAGGTAACAGGTCAAATCTAACAAATGACACAACATACAGTATACCCAATACACTCAAATCTCAGTAGGAATGAATTAACTTCTATATACATACAGTATGGACGAGCGATATCAGAGCGGCACAGACTAAGATACAGTAGAATAGTATAGAATACAGTATCTACATATGAGATGAGTAATGCCAGACATGTAAACATTAAGTGACTAAGATACAGTAGAATAGTATAGAATACAGTATGTACATATGAGATGAGTAATGCCAGACATGTACACATTATTAAAGTGACTACTGTTCCATTACTTAAAGTGACCAGTGATCCCTAGTCAGTATGTTGGCGGCAGCCACTAATGTGCTAGTGATGGCTGTTTAGCAGTCTGATGGCCTTGAGATAGAAGCTGTTTTTCAGTCTCTTGGTCCCTGCTTTGATGCACCTGTACTGACCTCGCCTTCTGGATGATAGCGGGGTGAACAGGCAGCGGCTCGGGTGGAACCTTGATGATTTCTTTGGCCTTGAAAGCTATAGGATGCTAGCCTGTGGAATAAGAAATGTTGAGTCACTCCACTCCACACCACCCCAGCCACATCAGCCTGAGGGGAGGTAGGGTATTCAGAGCATTCACAACACTACTCTCAAATGTATGTCACAGCAGGTTGTGTCATAACCAGAAAGAGCTCTGAGACAGCCAGTCTGCTCTGCTGTAGACCAGGTGGTGGCTGTGTTCTCTGGTGTGCATTTGTGTGTGTGAATGTGTGTGTGTGTGCGCGCATGTGGCCTCTCTGTTATATAAATGTGACAAGCAGGGTGTTGAGTCACTCTGTTGCGACGGGCAGAGTAGTGTGGGCAGCAAATGGCAACCCCTCAGTGAGTACAGGGACTCCAGGCAAAGACACACAATACAGAAGCAGGCTGTTTTAGCAGGTTACTGCCTCACTAAACACACTTGACTCTTTGCCATCACACTAGTCGTCATCACCCCTTCCTCTCTGTATCTCTCTCCCTCTGTATCTCTCTCCCTCTGTCTTCCCTCTGTCTTCTCTCTATCTCTCTCTCTGTATCTCTCTCTCTCTCTCTCTCTCTCTCTCTCTCTCTCTCTCTCTCCCTCTGTCTTCCCTCTGTCTTCTCTCTATCTCTCTCTCTGTATCTCTCTCTCTCTCTCTGTCTCTCTCTCTCTCTCTCTCTCTCACTCTGTCTCTCTCTCTCTCTCTGTATCTCTCTCTGTATCTCTCTCCCTCTGTATCTCTCTCCCTCTCTCTCTATATCTCTCTCCCTCTGTATCTCTTTCCCTCTCTCCCTCTGTCTCTCTCCCTCTGTCTTCTCTCTCTCTCTCCCTCTGTATCTCTCTCTGTATCTCTCTCCCTCTGTCTTCTCTCTCTCTCTCCCTCTGTATCTCTCTCCCTCTCCCTCTGTATCTCTCTCCCTCTGTATCTCTCTCTGTATCTCTCTCCCTCTGTCTTCTCTCTCTCTCTCTCTCCCTCTGTATCTCTCTCCCTCTGTATCTCTCTCCCTCTGTATCTCTCTCCTTCTCCCTCTGTATCTCTCTCCCTCTGTATCTCTCTCCCTCTGTATCTCTCTCCCTCTGTATCTCTCTCCTTCTCCCTCTGTATCTCTCTCCCTCTGTATCTCTCTCCTTCTCTCCCTCTGTCTCTCTCCCTCTGTCTTCTCTCTCTCTCCCTCTGTATCTCTCTCTGTATCTCTCTCCCTCTGTATCTCTCTCCTTCTCTCCCTCTGTCTCTCTCCCTCTGTCTTCTCTCTCTCTCTCTCTCTCTCTCTCTCTGTATCTCTCTCTGTATCTCTCTCCCTCTGTCTTCTCTCTCTCTCTCCCTCTGTATCTCTCTCTGTATCTCTCTCCTTCTGTCTTCTCTCTCTCTCCCTCTGTATCTCTCTCTCTCTGTATCTCTCTCCCTCTGTATCTCTCTCCCTCTGTCTTCTCTCCCTCTCTCTCCCTCTGTATCTCTCTCTGTATCTCTCTCCCTCTGTCTTTCTCCCCTCTGTATCTCTCTCCCTCTGTCTTCTCTCTCCCCCTGTCTTCTCTCTCCCTCTGTCTTCTCTCTCCCTCTGTCTTCTCTCTCCCTCTGTCTTCTCTCTCCCCCTGTCTTCTCTCTCCCTCTGTCTTCTCTCTCCCTCTGTATCTCTCTCCCTCTGTATCTCTCTCCCTCTGTATCTCTCTCCCTCTGTCTTCTCTCTCCCTCTGTATTCTCTCTCCCTCTGTCTTCTCTCTCCCTCTGTCTTCTCTCTCCCTCTGTATCTCTCTCTGTATCTCTCTCCCTCTGTATCTCTCTCCCTCTGTATCTCTCTCCCTCTGTCTTCTCTCTCCCTCTGTCTTCTCTCTCACTCTGTATCTCTCTCCCTTTGTCTTCTCTCTCCCTCTGTATCTCTCTCCCTCTGTATCTCTCTCCCTCTGTATTCTCTCTCCCTCTGTATCTCTCTCCCTCTGTCTTCTCTCTCTCTCCCTCTGTATCTCTCTCCCTCTGTCTTCTCTCTCCCTCTGTATTCTCTCTCCCTCTGTATCTCTCTCCCTCTGTCTTCTCTCTCTCTCCCTCTGTATCTCTCTCCATCTGTCTTCTCTCTCCCTCTGTATCTCTCTCCCTCTGTCTTCTCTCTCTCTCCCTCTGTATCTCTCTCCCTCTGTCTTCTCTCTCCCTCTGTATTCTCTCTCTCTCCCTCTGTATCTCTCTCCCTCTGTCTTCTCTCTCTCTCCCTCTGTATCTCTCTCCCTCTGTCTTCTCTCTCTCTCTCCCTCTGTATCTCTCTCCCTCTGTCTTCTCTCTCCCTCTGTATCTCTCTCCCTCTGTCTTCTCTCTCCCTCCCTCTGTATCTCTCTCCCTCTGTATCTCTCTCCCTCTCCCTCTGTATCTCTCTCCGTATCTCTCTCCCTCTGTATCTCTCTCCCTCTGTCTTCTCTCTCCCTCTGTCTTCTCTCTCCCTCTGTCTTCTCTCTCCCTCTGTCTTCTCTCTCCCTCTGTCTTCTCTCTCCCTCTGTATCTCTCTCCCTCTGTCTTCTCTCTCCCTCTGTCTTCTCTCCCTCTGTATCTCTCTCCCTCTGTATCTCTCTCCCTCTGTCTTCTCTCTCCCTCTGTCTTCTCTCTCCCTCTGTATTCTCTCTCCCTCTGTCTTCTCTCTCCCTCTGTCTTCTCTCTCCCTCTGTATCTCTCTCCTTCTGTATCTCTCTCCCTCTGTATCTCTCTCCCTCTGTCTTCTCTCTCCCTCTGTATTCTCTCTTTCTCTGTCTTCTCTCTCCCTCTGTCTTCTCTCTCCCTCTGTCTTCTCTCTCCCTCTGTATCTCTCTCCCTCTGTATCTCTCTCCCTCTGTATCTCTCTCCCTCTGTCTTCTCTCTCCCTCTGTATTCTCTCTCCCTCTGTCTTCTCTCTCCCTCTGTATTCTCTCTCTCTCTCCCTCTGTATCTCTCTCCCTCTGTCTTCTCTCTCTCTCCCTCTGTATCTCTCTCCCTCTGTCTTCTCTCTCCCTCTGTCTTCTCTCTCTCTCCCTCTGTATCTCTCTCCCTCTGTCTTCTCTCTCTCTCTCCCTCTGTATCTCTCTCCCTCTGTCTTCTCTCTCCCTCTGTATCTCTCTCCCTCTGTCTTCTCTCTCTCTCCCTCTGTATCTCTCTCCCTCTCCCTCTGTATCTCTCTCTGTATCTCTCTCCCTCTGTATCTCTCTCCCTCTGTCTTCTCTCTCCCTCTGTCTTCTCTCTCCCTCTGTATCTCTCTCCCTCTGTCTTCTCTCTCCCTCTGTATCTCTCTCCCTCTGTATCTCTCTCCCTCTGTATTCTCTCTCCCTCTGTCTTCTCTCTCCCTCTGTCTTCTCTCTCCCTCTGTATCTCTCTCCCTCTGTATCTCTCTCCCTCTGTCTTCTCTCTCCCTCTGTCTTCTCTCTCCCTCTGTCTTCTCTCTCCCTCTGTCTTCTCTCTCCCTCTGTCTTCTCTCTCCCTCTGTATCTCTCTCCCTCTGTATCTCTCTCCCTCTGTATCTCTCTCCCTCTGTCTTCTCTCTCCCTCTGTATCTCTCTCCCTCTGTATCTCTCTCCCTCTGCATCTCTCTCCCTCTGTCTTCTCTCTCCCTCTGTATTCTCTCTCCCTCTGTATTCTCTCTCCCTCTGTCTTCTCTCTCCCTCTGTCTTCTCTCTCCCTCTGTATCTCTCTCCCTCTGTATCTCTCTCCCTCTGTATCTCTCTCCCTCTGTCTTCTCTCTCCCTCTGTATTCTCTCTCCCTCTGTCTTCTCTCTCCCTCTGTCTTCTCTCTCCCTCTGTCTTCTCTCTCCCTCTGTATCTCTCTCCCTCTGTATCTCTCTCCCTCTGTATCTCTCTCCTTCTGTCTTCTCTCTCCCTCTGTATTCTCTCTCCCTCTGTCTTCTCTCTCCCTCTGTCTTCTCTCTCCCTCTGTATCTCTCTCCCTCTGTATCTCTCTCCCTCTTTCTTCTCTCTCCCTCTGTATTCTCTCTCTCTCCCTCTGTATCTCTCTCCCTCTGTCTTCTCTCTCTCTCCCTCTGTATCTCTCTCCCTCTGTCTTCTCTCTCCCTCTGTCTTCTCTCTCCCTCTGTATCTCTCTCCCTCTGTATCTCTCTCCCTCTGTCTTCTCTCTCTCTCCCTCTGTATCTCTCTCCCTCTGTCTTCTCTCTCCCTCTGTCTTCTCTCTCTCTCCCTCTGTATCTCTCTCCCTCTGTATCTCTCTCCCTCTGTATCTCTCTCCCTCTGTATCTCTCTCCCTCTGTATTCTCTCTCCCTCTGTCTTCTCTCTCCCTCTGTCTTCTCTCTCCCTCTGTATCTCTCTCCCTCTGTATCTCTCTCCCTCTGTATCTCTCTCCCTCTGTCTTCTCTCTCCCTCTGTATTCTCTCTCCCTCTGTCTTCTCTCTCCCTCTGTCTTCTCTCTCCCTCTGTCTTCTCTCTCCCTCTGTATCTCTCTCCCTCTGTATCTCTCTCCCTCTGTATCTCTCTCCTTCTGTCTTCTCTCTCCCTCTGTATTCTCTCTCCCTCTGTCTTCTCTCTCCCTCTGTCTTCTCTCTCCCTCTGTATCTCTCTCCCTCTGTATCTCTCTCCCTCTGTCTTCTCTCTCCCTCTGTATTCTCTCTCTCTCCCTCTGTATCTCTCTCCCTCTGTCTTCTCTCTCTCTCCCTCTGTATCTCTCTCCCTCTGTCTTCTCTCTCCCTCTGTCTTCTCTCTCCCTCTGTATCTCTCTCCCTCTGTATCTCTCTCCCTCTGTCTTCTCTCTCCCTCTGTATTCTCTCTCTCTCCCTCTGTATCTCTCTCCCTCTGTCTTCTCTCTCTCTCCCTCTGTATCTCTCTCCCTCTGTCTTCTCTCTCCCTCTGTCTTCTCTCTCTCTCCCTCTGTATCTCTCTCCCTCTGTATCTCTCTCCCTCTGTATCTCTCTCCCCGCTCCAGTCCTCCTCTCTCTTCCCTAAAACACTCTCTCCTCTGCCAAAATACACACTCTCATTCCCCTCCACATCCCCCAACATAAGTCACCTCTAGAGATCACAGACAGAAGACACACCCATATTCAAAACCCGTACAAGAAACACACTACTTCAGTGTAATATTCACTAGCAGGACTAGAAGATGTTGATGACCCATTTCTGTGGCTCTATTAATCATGAGGTGCTCTCACTGGGCCTCAGCGGGACGTGATTTATCTATGTGTGTGTATGTGTGAGTGTGTAGGTATGTGTGTGTAGGTATGTGTGTGTATGTGTGAGTGTGTAGGTATGTGTGTGTATGTGTGCGTGTGTAGGTATGTGTACTGTAGGTATGTGTGTGTGTGAGTGTGTAGGTATGTGTACTGTAGGTATGTGTGTGTATGTGTGAGTGTGTAGGTATGTGTACTGTAGGTATGTGTGTGTGTGTGTGTGTGTGTGTGTGTGTGTGTGTGTAGGTATGTGTACTGTAGGTATGTGTGTGTATGTGTGCGTGTGTAGGTATGTGTATGCGTGAGTGTGTAGGTATGTGTATGCGTGAGTGTGTAGGTATGTGTATGCGTGAGTGTGTAGGTATGTGTACTGTAGGTATGTGTGTGTATGTGTGCGTGTGTAGGTATGCGTATGCGTGAGTGTGTAGGTATGTGTATGCGTGAGTGTGTAGGTATGTGTATGCGTGAGTGTGTAGGTATGTGTACTGTAGGTATGTGTGTGTATGCGTGAGTGTGTAGGTATGTGTACTGTAGGTATGTGTGTGTATGTGTGAGTGTGTAGGTATGTGTATGCGTGAGTGTGTAGGTATGTGTATGCGTGAGTGTGTAGGTATGTGTACTGTAGGTATGTGTGTGTATGTGTGAGTGTGTAGGTATGTGTACTGTAGGTATGTGTGTGTATGTGTGAGTGTGTAGGTATGTGTACTGTAGGTATGTGTATGCGTGAGTGTGTAGGTATGTGTACTGTAGGTATGTGTGTGTATGTGTGCGTGTGTAGGTATGTGTATGCGTGAGTGTGTAGGTATGTGTATGCGTGAGTGTGTAGGTATGTGTACTGTAGGTATGTGTATGCGTGAGTGTGTAGGTATGTGTACTGTAGGTATGTGTATGCGTGAGTGTGTAGGTATGTGTACTGTAGGTATGTGTATGTGTGAGTGTGTAGGTATGTGTACTGTAGGTATGTATATGCGTGAGTGTGTAGGTATGTGTACTGTAGGTATGTGTATGCGTGAGTGTGTAGGTATGTGTACTGTAGGTATGTGTGTGTGTGAGTGTGTAGGTATGTGTACTGTAGGTATGTGTGTGTGTGAGTGTGTAGGTATGTGTACTGTAGGTATGTGTGTGTGTGAGTGTGTAGGTATGTGTACTGTAGGTATGTGTGTGTGTTGGCTCTCACACCAGTCACGGACACAGGTGTTCTGAACCAAAACAACTTATCTGGCAGCGGTGCTGTGATGTCACCCTAGAAACAGGAATATGACAAAGCCTGCTCCACATACACCAGTGGTTTCCAGTCCTGGTCCTGTGAACCTACTGGGCGTGGGGGCTTTTGTTCCAGGCCAGCACAAACACACCTCACTGTTACTACTGGGCTCAAACAAAACCATCCCCAGAACTGAGACCAGTGGCAGACAGTACAGTTTCTACTCAACTCCACTCAACAGCTCAATACTCCCACACTTCTCAGAATAGTTATTGAAACTGGCATACTCAACTCCTCACATCTCCAGCACAGACTGATGAGAGCGGTGAGCCAGTTCGTCACACATTGGCTGCCATGGTTCACCCATATGGCTGATATTGTGGGAATTGAAGTGAAGCCCTGAATGAGACTGAGGAAAACTTATTGGTGTGTGCTTTGTGCTTACTCTCCTTATCCCCAGGGACCAACATGCATATCTCCTCACTACATCTGTCATACACACACACACACACACACACTATCCAGTGGTTCTGTCACATGCTACTACCCGGGGCAGTGTGTAGAGCAGGAAGCATGGGGTTAATGTCCGTCCTCGCCTCTCCGAGACAGGAAATGAGGCGCTGTGTGGGGAAATCGCTTTAGATAATAGAGTGATTTATTAGAATGAAGCTTCCACTGCCAGCACTAATTAATTAACCTTTTACTGAGTGTGTGTGTGTGTGTGTGTGTGTGTGTGTGTGTGTGTGTGTGTGTGTGTGTGTGTGTGTGTGTGCGTGCGTGCGTGCGTGCGTGCGTGCGTGCGTGCGTGCGTGCGTGCGTGCGTGCGTGCGTGTGTGTGTGTGTGTGTGTGTGTGTGTGTGCGTACATGAGTGTGAGTGTGAATAGGGACTCCTAACGACCAGAGAGATTGTGAGGTGTATGCCTATGCCAGAGTGTTCATATTATAGCTAATGCGCCTCGTCGGATGTACTATTCCTTTCCTCTGGCATAGCAACAAGTAGAGGCTGTTCCCTCTGCTTGGTAGAGAATACATTCACATGGAGGGCAATGGAGTGTGAGAGAAACAACCTTGTCTATACTGTTAAAATGAAGTGCTTTGTAACACCAGAACTGAGTTGCCACCAGCGTGAAGGAGACAAGACTTTGCTGTAGTACTGAAACACGTCATCCTGAGATGTTTTCAACATTAGACCTTGCAAGGGACTGGGAGCACTATGCTTAAAGGTTGAAAACACTCGTTTTTTGCAGAATCAGATACTAGTTTTTGTTGTTGCTGTATTTTCCCCTCTCTAAAGCTTCTAAACACTATTATGATGTTTCAAATCCTCTCTAGGGCAGAATTCAATAACTTCTTCTGAACTATTTCCATGTTTAACATGTATTTATCTGATCATTTTCCAGTTGAACACATTTTGCAAGGCTCAATCCACCAACAGTAACTAGAGGTTTTGAGCATAGCAGGATACTGTATTTGCCTCTACATATACTGTCTCTACACTACTATATAATGTCTCTACACAACTATAAACTGTCTCTACACTACTATACACTCTCTACACTAGTATATACTGTCTCTACACTACTATATACTGTCTCTAAACTACTATATACTGTTGCATATTCTTTTCAAACATACAGTACATACAACATTGTGTGAAAGAATAATGTAAAAACGAAAAAAGTGTTACCCACAATCCTCTAAAAACAGAGCCACGTGGCAAGAAAGGATGTGCAAGGAGATGAAAACCAGACTTCTCTATCTTTGGTTATCCTCATAAAAGATAGTTACATTTTGAGCAATATTCATTTGAAAATGTTTTTGTCAAATGAAATGAACAAATCATTGAAATGACTTGCATTCATTTAGTTAAATACTGTATATGTTGTTGTTATTTTGTTGCTGTGTGGTTGAGTGTGTAAAATGACATTCAAATTCAAATCTTAATGACATAGAAGTCAGGGTTTCAATTCCTACTTCCACCTGTCTCGCTTTCACTCCTTCTCTGTCTCCTCCTGTTTCTAATCTGTCTAAATAAAGGTGGAATTCCACTGAATAATATTCTCCATAGGCCCTTATCATGAATCAATATTTAAGTTATAAACCGTTTGCGTTTCTTAACCACTTGATGGTACATGATGAGAAACAGTGTTTTGATGCTACTGAAACCCCCAACACTGTTCTGACAACACTCCAGAAATAAGGCAAAAGTCTTAGCAGCCAAGTCAAAATTAGAAATTGATGAACAGAATTATAGAACGTAATTATGCAGTTCAAAATGAATTGAAGGAAAACAAAGTTATTTTACAACAATGCTTTTACTGATTGTAAAAATGATTGTAAAAAGGTATGGAACACAGTTAAGGGCTTACTTGGTACATCTATCTCATCATGCCCATCTAGTGTGGAGGTTGACGGGAGAATAATAGCAAAACCAGTTGATAATGCCAATCATTTTGCAGATTTTTTTACACAGAACATTTAATTACTAAGCAACAATGTAGACATAAATTCTTCCAAACAAGCTATTGTCCAATCGATGGATGATCATATTATGAGCAATAAGATCTGCTCTTTTAGTCTGCAAACAGTGTCAGTGGAGGAGGTGTTAAACCTATTGAAGTCACTACCTGATGGTAAATCTACAGGTTATGGTCTTATGGACAATTTGTTGCTCCGCTGTGCTGCTCCCCAGATTGCAGTTCCACTGAGATACATATTTAATTGGTCACTGGAAAAGGGGATGTTTGCAAATGTATGGAAGCATGCGAAACTGTGTCCTATTCCGAAAGACTGCAAAGAACCCATTACTCCTGCTAATAGTCGACCAATTAGTCTACTCCCTACACTCAGTAAGATATTGGAGGGTATTGTGAGTAGACAAATGTGGGCGTATATGGAAAATAATGATCTGACTACAGCCAATCAGCATGCTTATCGCAAAAACCAATTCCACTACCACTGCATTGGTTGACATGACTGACCAGTGGCTCAATGCTATGGATAATGGCAGGTTCGCTGCATTGGTTGACATGACTGACCAGTGGCTCAATGCTATGGATAATGGCAGGTTCGCTGCATTGGTTGACATGACTGACCAGTGGCTCAATGCTATGGATAATGGCAGGTTCGCTGCATTGGTTGACATGACTGACCAGTGGTTCAATGCTATGGATAATGGCAGGTTCGCTGCATTGGTTGACATGACTGACCAGTGGCTCAATGCTATGGATAATGGCAGGTTCGCTGCATTGGTTGACATGACTGACCAGTGGCTCAATGCTATGGATAATGGCAGGTTCGCTGCATTGGTTGACATGACTGACCAGTGGCTCAATGCTATGGATAATGGCAGGTTCGCTGCATTGGTTGACATGACTGACCAGTGGCTCAATGCTATGGATAATGGCAGGTTCGCTGCATTGGTTGACATGACTGACCAGTGGCTCAATGCTATGGATAATGGCAGGTTCGCTGCATTGGTTGACATGACTGACCAGTGGCTCAATGCTATGGATAATGGCAGGTTTGTAGGTGTACTATTTTTAGATTTCAGTGCATTTGATTTAGATGATCATTAAATTATTTTGACAGAATTAATGCATTATGGTTTTAAGGAGGTAGCATTGAATTGGGTACAGTCATATCTAACTGACAGGAAACAGTCCACCTATATCAATGGTTTATTTGTCCGTGTTAAACTGTGGAATACCGCAGGGCGGCTGCCTTGGGCCACTTCTCTACTTAATATACACCAACGACCTTCCCTATGCCTTGGTTGAAACTCAAGCTACTATATTTGCAGATGATACTAGAATTTATGCAGCAAGACAATCGGTTCAACAGGTACAGCAAGCTTTACAAGGAGATTTGGAGATTATCAGGAAATGGGTTTGCCAAAACAAACTTGCTTTAAACACAGAGAAAACCAAAGTTATGTTGGTCTGTTCAACTAGGAAAAGGCCAAAACAGCATGGGATACAATTAAGTATGGCAGGAGTACAAATTGAAGAAGTGGCAGAAACCAAACTACTGGGAGTGCAGCTAGACAACTGCTTATCATGGTCGTCTCAAATAACTAAACTATGTAAAAAAAAATATTAACACCGCATGCATAATCAGAAGGATAGCTAAATATTTACCAGGGAAAATCCTTCAGCAAATAACACAGGCATTGGTTGAGAGTCAAGTGAACTATTGTTCGGTGGTCTGGGGAAATGCATCATCTAGTGAAGTTAGGAGGCTGCAGAATGCACAGAATAAAGCAGCAAGGACTGTTTTAAAGGCGGAGATATGGTTCTTCTGTTGCAGTCATGCGCAGTGTCCTTGGTTGGTCATCAATCGACAAGATAATTGAAAAAAACATTTTATTTTAATTTTATTTTATAATCATTTAAAACGGCCAAGTTCTATTCACAACGGTATTCAGTTGGGAAGAAACAGACATTCAGTAAATACTAGGAATAGATTGTCCATCATCTATGTGTTATCCAGACAGAACGGTATTCAGTTGGTAAGAGACAGACAGTAAATACTAGGAATAGATTGTCCACCATCTATGCGTTATCCAGACAGAACGGTATTCAGTTGGTAAGAGACAGACAGTAAATACTAGGAATAGATTGTCCACCATCTATGCGTTATCCAGACAGAACGGTATTCAGTTGGTAAGAGACAGACAGTAAATACTAGGAATAGATTGTCCACCATCTATGCGTTATCCAGACAGAACGGTATTCAGTTGGTAAGAGACAGACAGTAAATACTAGGAATAGATTGTCCACCATCTATGTGTTATCCAGACAGAACGGTATTCAGTTGGTAAGAGACAGACAGTAAATACTAGGAATAGATTGTCCACCATCTATGTGTTATCCAGACAGAACGGTATTCAGTTGGTAAGAGACAGACAGTAAATACTAGGAATAGATTGTCCACCATCTATGTGTTATCCAGACAGACAGTAAATACTAGGAATAGATTGTCCACCATCTATGTGTTATCCAGACAGACAGTAAATACTAGGAATAGATTGTCCACCATCTATGTGTTATCCAGACAGACAGTAAATACTAGGAATAGATTGTCCACCATCTATGTGTTATCCAGACAGACAGTAAATACTAGGAATAGATTGTCCACCATCTATGCGTTATCCAGACAGACAGTAAATACTAGGAATAGATTGTCCACCATCTATGTGTTATCCAGACAGACAGTAAATACTAGGAATAGATTGTCCACCATCTATGTGTTATCCAGACAGACAGTAAATACTAGTAATAGATTGTCCACCATCTATGTGTTATCCAGACAGACAGTAAATACTAGGAATAGATTGTCCACCATCTATGTGTTATCCAGACAGACAGTAAATACTAGGAATAGATTGTCCACCATCTATGTGTTATCCAGACAGAACAGTATTCAGTTGGTAAGAGACAGACAGTAAATACTAGGAATAGATTGTCCACCATCTATGTGTTATCCAGACAGAACAGTATTCAGTTGGTAAGAGACAGACAGTAAATACTAGGAATAGATTGTCCACCATCTATGTGTTATCCAGACAGAACAGTATTCAGTTGGTAAGAGACAGACAGTAAATACTAGGAATAGATTGTCCACCATCTATGTGTTATCCAGACAGACAGTAAATACTAGGAATAGATTATCCACCATCTATGCGTTATCCAGACAGAACGGTATTCAGTTGGTAAGAGACAGACAGTAAATACTAGGAATAGATTGTCCACCATCTATGTGTTATCCAGACAGACAGTAAATACTAGGAATAGATTGTCCACCATCTATGCGTTATCCAGACAGAACGGTATTCAGTTGGTAAGAGACAGACAGTAAATACTAGGAATAGATTGTCCACCATCTATGTGTTATCCAGACAGACAGTAAATACTAGGAATAGATTGTCCACCATCTATGCGTTATCCAGACAGAACGGTATTCAGTTGGTAAGAGACAGACAGTAAATACTAGGAATAGATTGTCCACCATCTATGCGTTATCCAGACAGAACAAAGAAATGGGCAAAAGAACATTTCGATTTAGAGCAATAAAGAAATGGAATAAATTAACTGAGCAAACTAGAAACCTTTCAATATATAAGTTTAAACATTATTTAAAAACAATTTAAATATAGTATATAGTAATGTTGTGGGACATGAAGAATCTTTTTTTAAATATTTAATTTTTTATTTTTTTAGATTGAGTATTTATTGGGTCATTATGCTAGTGTATTATGTATGTTTGTAATAGTGTGTTATATCTGAAAGTGTGTTTGTATTATAAATTGTATTTTAATGTTAAGGACTCTTGGAAGATTAGTCCAAATGGGGACTAGAAGAGATCCTAATAAAATCAAATCAATCAATCTCTTAAAAAAAAACTATGTTCAGATTGAACAACTGCTTTGGGTTGTTTCAGAGTACATCTATTCTGTTTTAAAACTCTTTCTGTTTATCATAGTAGTTACATTGCGGTCTCAGGATAGGTGTGCTACTTTTTCATTGCATAATCATGGCGTTTTGAGTCGTTCCATATTTAGTGTAGTTCACACACACCTCTCTCTCGCTGTATTTCTCTCACGCACATACACACAGACTTCACTCTCCTCTCCTCTCCTCTCTGTCTCTTGTTCTGTCTCTCTCTCTCTCACACACACACACACACACGCACACACACACACACGCACACACACACACACACACACACACACACACACACACACACACACACACACCACACACACACACACACACACACACACACACACACACACACACACACACACACACCTATAATAGTGTTTCAGTGAAACCACCTCTTCTACTCTGACTGCTAAAATCCCACCCTCAATTTCCCCCTGACCGACCCCTCTCTCTCTGACCGACCCCTCTCCCTCTCTCTCTCTCTCTCTCTCTCCCCCACTCCCTCTCTCTCTGACCGACCCCTCTCTCCCCCTCCCCCCCTCTCTCTGACCGACCCCCTCTCCTCCC
>NC_034200.2:27342123-27352123 GCF_002021735.2 Oncorhynchus kisutch
AGGAAGACAGATAGAAGAGAGGGAGGAAGGGAGGAAGACAGATAGATAGAGAGGGAGGAAGGGAGGAAGACAGATAGATAGAGAGGGAGGAAGGGAGGAAGACAGATAGATAGAGAGGGAGGAAGGGAGGGAAGGCAGCAGATAGATAGAGAGGGAGGAAGGGAGGAAGACAGATAGATAGAGAGGGAGGAAGGGAGGAAGACAGATAGATAGAGAGGGGGAAGGGAGGAAGACAGATAGGATAGGAGGAGGAAGGGAGGAAGACAGATAGATAGAGAGGGAGGAAGGGAAGGGAGGAAAGGACAGCTAGATAGAGAGGGCGGAAGGGAGGAAGACAGATAGCTAGAGGGAGGACGGGCAGGAAGAAGATAGATAGAGAGGGAGGAAGGGAGGAAAGACCGATAGATAGAGAGGGAGGAAGGGGAGGAAGACAGATAGATAGAGAGGGAGGAAGGGAGGACAGGCAGAAGGATAGAGAGGAGGACGGGAGAGGAAGGGAGGAGAAGACTAGATAGAGAGGGAGGGACGGGAGGAGACAGATAGATAGAGAGGGAGGAAGGGAGGAAGACAGATAGATCGAGAGGAGGAAGGGAGGAAGACAGATAGATAGAGAGGGAGGAAGGGAGGAGACAGATAGATAGAGAGGGAAGGAAGGGAGGAAGACAGATAGATAGAGAGGGAGGAAGGGAGGAAGGGACAGATAGATAGAGAGGGAGGAAGGGAGGAAGACAGATAGATAGAGAGGGAGGAGGAAGGAGGAAGACAGATAGATAGAGAGGGAGGAAGGGAGGAAGACAGATAGATAGAGAGGGAGGAAGGGAGAGAAAGACAGATAGATAGAGAGGGAGGAAGGGAGGAAGACAGATAGATAGAGAGGGAGGAAGGGAGGAAGACAGATAGATAGAGAGGGAGGAAGGGAGGAAGACAGATAGATAGAGAGGGAGGAAGGGAGAAGACAGATAGATAGATAGAGAGGGAGGAAGGGAGGAAGACAGATAGATAGAGAGGGAGGAAGGGAGGAAGACAGATAATATAGAGGGAGGAAGGGAGAAGGAGCCGAAGACAGATAAGAGAAGGGAGGAAGGAGGAGGAAGACAGATAGATAGAGAGGGAGGAAGGGAGGAAGACAGATAGATAGAGAGGGAGGAAGGGAGGAAGACAGATAGATAGAGAGGGGAGGAAGGGAGGGAAGACAGATAGATAGAGAGGGAGGAAGGGAGGAAGACAGATAGATAGAGAGGGAGGAAGGGAGGAAGACCTATAGATAGAGAGGGAGGAAGGGAGGAAGACAGATAGATAGAGAGGGAGGAAGGGAGGAAGACAGATAGATAGAGAGGGAGGAAGGAGGAAGACAGATAGATAGAGAGGGAGGAAGGGAGAAAGACAGATAGATAGAGAGGGAGGAAGGGAGGAAGACAGATAGATAGAGAGGGAGGAAGGGAGGAAGACAGATAGATAGAGAGGGAGGAAGGGAGGGAGGCAGACAGATAGATAGAGAGGGAGGAAGGGAGGAAGACAGATAGATAGAGAGGGAGGAAGGGAGGAAGACAGATAGATAGAGAGGGAGGAAGGGAGGAAGACAGATAGATAGAGAGGGAGGAAGGGAGGAGGAAGACAGATAGATAGAGAGGGAGGAAGGGAGGAAGACAGATAGATAGAGAGGGAGGAAGGGAGGAAGACAGATAGATAGAGAGGAGGAAGGGAGGAAGACAGATAGATAGAGAGGGAGGGAAGGGAGAGGAGGAAGACAGATAGATAGAGAGGGAGGAAGGGAGAAAGACAGATAGATAGAGAGGGAGGAAGGGAGGAAAGACAGATAGATAGGAGAGGAGGAAGGAGGAAGACAGATAGATAGAGAGGGAGGAAGGGAGGAAGACAGATAGATAGAGAGGGAGGAAGGGAGGAAGACAGATAGATAGAGAGGGAGGAAGGGAGGGAGGGAGAAGACAGATAGATAGAGAGGGAGGAAGGGAGGAGGACAGATAGATAGAGAGGAGGAAGGGAGAAGAAGACAGATAGATAGAGAGGGAGGAAGGGAGAAAGACAGATAGATAGAGAGGGAGGAAGGGAGGAAGACAGATAGATAGAGAGGGAGGAAGGGAGGAAGACAGATAGATAGAGAGGGAGGAAGGGAGGAAGACAGATAGATAGAGAGGGAGGAAGGGAGGGAGGAAGACAGATAGATAGAGAGGGAGGAAGGGAGGAAGACAGATAGATAGAGAGGGAGGAAGGGAGGAAGACAGATAGATAGAGAGGGAGGAAGGGAGGAAGACAGATAGATAGAGAGGGAGGAAGGGAGGAAGACAGATAGATAGAGAGGGAGGAAGGGAAGGGAAGACAGATAGATAGAGAGGGAGGAAGGGAGGAAAGACAGATAGATAGAGAGGGAGGAAGGGAGGAAGACAGATAGATAGAGAGGAGGAGGAAGGGAGGAAAGACAGATAGATAGAGAGGGAGGAAGGGAGAAAGACAGATAGATAGAGAGGGAGGAAGGGAGGAAGACAGATAGATAGAGAGGGAGGAAGGGAGGAAGACAGATAGATAGAGAGGGAGGAAGGGAGGAAGACAGATAGATAGAGAGGGGAGGAAGGGGAGGAAGACAGATAGATAGAGAGGGAGGAAGGGAGGGAGGGAGGAAGACAGATAGATAGAGAGGGAGGAAGGGAGGGAGGACAGATAGATAGAGAGGGAGGAAGGGAGAAAGACAGATAGATAGAGAGGGAGGAAGGGAGGAAGACAGATAGATAGAGAGGGAGGAAGGGAGGAAGACAGATAGATAGAGAGGGAGGAAGGGAGGAAGACAGATAGATAGAGAGGGAGGAAGGGAGGAAGACAGATAGATAGAGAGGGGGGAAGGGAGGAAGACAGATAGATAGAGAGGGAGGAAGGGAGGAAGGGATACATACATTAGAGTGGCTTTGGATTCAAAGCTTTGTCATGCTGATCCAGACATTGACAACCAGCTCAGCGGTGCACTATACTGTAGAACCAGTCCATTTGTATGTGGTGGTGCGTGTGGGGGGGGGGGGGTATCTTTAAACAAGGTCAGGGAAACACAAGACTACAGCTATTCACATCCCAAAGACACACACACATACAAGAGTTACATATTTCAGACAGTGAGAGAGACCAGGGGGAATATGAACCTTGATCAAACGCAGGTGTTCTGACATGGGGAGGCTTTGATAGCAGGGACAAGCTGATGCTATTCCTAGGGGGCAGACAGACTCAATGCCCTGTCCTCCATTTTGTGTTACATCAATCCCACTGCGGAGATAAAAGCACCTAAAGACTCTGATCACATGGTTGCCACTGAAGACATTTAGTGCAAGTCATTTTCTCCAATAGTATGAAGATAATCATTCCAGGGCCCATATTCATAAAGCATCTCTGAGTAGGAGTGATGATCTAGGATCAGTTTAGCCTTTTAGATCATAATGAATAAGATGAAATGGACAGATCAGCTCTCCTACTCTAAGATGCTTTATGTATACGGGCCCAGACTTTCTCTGCAGAGCGATGCTCGTACGTAATTATGCTTGGGTATAATATTTGTTATATTAATATTATTCTGTGCTAAAGCCCTATTTTCTGACAGCATGTTTTTGGTGGTAAAGCAACTCAGCATAAATATGAAGCATTAGATTACATGAAGATATCCCTAGAGATTATGAAGAACCAAATTCCTGCTGTAGCAGCTCTATCACTGATCTGATGTAAAAACGTGCCATCACTACACCACACACACACACACACACACACACACACGCACACACACACACACACACACACACACACACACACACACACACACACACACACACACACACACACACACACACCACACACACACACACACACACACACACACCACACACACACACACACACACACACACCACACACACACACACACACCACACACACACACACACACACACACACACACACACACACACACACACCACACACACACACACACACACACACACACACACACACACACCACACACACACACACACACACACACACGCACACACACACACGCACACACACAAACCACACACACAATCCACAAACACACCACACACCTTCAAAGACAGGTCCCAATCTCAGATAGCATAGTGCTAATTGCTCACCCCTGTCACTGGTGAACGGCATGGAACCAAGATGGCGTCCGTATGGAAGCCAGTGACTGGCCTGAAAGCATCTAGAATGGAGTCATAGTGGAGTCCACTATGTGCTGGTTGAAAAGGTCAGTCACTGATGTCAGCGATATGGTCTTATGGGGCATGTGGTTCATGGGGATACACAGGCCTCCAGTGGCAGCTAATGCCAGGGTCATGAGTGAGGGATCATTAACGGGTCACCTAACACCTCCCTACAGATTTCACTGTAACATCTGACACCTCCCTACACACCAGAGAGGGGGACAGATTTCACTGCGACACCTCTAATGATCTCGTCATCTGACTGACAAGCTAACGAGACGCAACAACCGGCTGGGCAGGGTTCCAATAACACACACACACTCTCTCTCTCTTTGTCTCACAGGATTGTGCACACACATGCACAGGGCTGCCAATTGGAAGTCCTAAACCAACAGGGTAGAATTAGGAGATAAGCATAATTAAGAGCATCGCTCTACAGAGAAAAAAAAACAAATTTCCTTCCCTAAATCTACTGCTGAAATTCCAAAATGTTCCCTCTATTATCCCAGAATATTTCCTCCATTATCCCAGAATATTCCCCCATTATCCCAGAATATTCCCCCCGTTATCCCAGAATATTCCCCCCATTATCCCAGAATATTCCCCCATTATCCCAGAATATTTCCCCCATTATCCCAGAATATTCACCCATTATCCCAGAATATTCACCCATTATCCCAGAATATTCCCATTATCCCCCATTATCCCAGAATATTCCCATTATCCCGGCTTTATCCCAGAATATTCCCCCATTATCCCAGAATATTCCCATTATCCCGGCTTTATCCCAGGCTATTTCCTCCACAGTTGACCTTGTCATTGCGTTGTCTAGGGCCAGGAGGTAATAGGTCTTCGAGGGGATATTAGTGGTAGTTTCATAGTACAATGAAGAGGATATGAATATCATGTGTCAGTGTTTCTGTCTCAGACTCAGAGCAACCGTCACTTCCACTGACCCAAAGTAGACAAGTGAACCACAGACACACACAGCGATGTAGGATCTCCATTTGAGCCAGTAATCCTGCGGCTACAGGAAACGTTCATTATTAGGTGGAATAAAATGTATGGACATTTTATATGGATTAATCAAGTGGAAATTACAAACTTCAGAAGCCTTTTTAAACCTCAAATATGAATAAATACGTCTTAAAGAAAGTTATCCTGCAACAGGGTGATCAAATTAAGATCATACATCTGTATGCATATTTAGACATACCCGCACCAGTGTTTCCACTATTTTCCACATTTTGCTGTTTTAAAGTTAATTTTCTGCATCTTGTCATAGCATAAGAACAAGGCATAAGCTATCTGAGTGACTCAAACATTATAACAAAATCAATAGGGGAACCATGCCATGACATTTTGGACATTTTTGATTCTCCCTGACTGTCTAGTTTTTATTCTGCTGGTTGTTAGTTTTGAAATATGATCTTATTTAAAAATATGCTGCTCCATTATCTTTTCTACATAATTATTATCTGTTTTTAGTCATTTAAGTTCACACTGAAAACATTTATATCTATATGCTACATTGAAGTTTTTCTTTCATTATTTTAGGCTCTCTGGCATTAGTGTGCAAGCCTAACCTTTAGCGCCAAACTGTATGCGTGCCAAATAGCCTACACACCAATCACCAAATGATGAAAAAGTTCACATCGATCCACAGAGGCAAAAAGGACAATATCAGAGTTTAATTCAAGAAGAGAAAAGTTGTGAAATGAAGAGTTGAAAATAAAGAGAAATTTGGTAGATTTGGTTAAATGTTAAAAGAGGATGATAGCAGTGCCTGTTATGTGTGATGATTGTGAGGCGCTATACAAAATTGACAGTCACAAGACAGGACTTCAAAAAGGCCTATGGCACATCAGGGGAACTGATGGGTTACATTGATACTGGAATCTGGACACTGACTGTAGGTCTATAACCTCTCAGACAGTCTTAATAATCATTCCTGCAGAATGAAGCATTTCTTGCAGTAAAATGATACACCAAATGTAGGCAACATTTTTACACGGGAACAGGAGTGGAGAAATATGATTTCTTTCTTTCAGCATCTTGACAGAATGCTAATGAGCAGTTAGATACCGTCTGTAGATGTCCTATCTTTATCAGCATCATAAAAGCTGATAGTATTTCAACCACATAAAATAGGCTATGCATCCAAGCCAAAATGAAATCTTATCAGAAACATGTTGGGTTGTTTTCATAGCTTTCTATTTCCTTACAACCGGTCAACTGACGTCATTTGGAAATCTTACACAGAACATTGTTACAGCTTATTTTAGAGTTTAGCATTTTCTCCCCGGTGCCTAAATGAATTTGCTCTGCGAGAGAAGCAAACATGACAGAGAACTTTACTGATGTCAACTATATTGAAGCCTTCATTCTATCAATTCATGACATTATTCTGGTGAGCAAGGGTTTATTTAGTATTCTAGGGCAACATATAATGACAGAAGAGAAGCTGCATATATCTAATTATACAGTGGACAAGTTGACTAACAAATAGCTTACCAAAATGTAAGAAATCATAAGCAGAAACATATCTAAATCAGGCAACAACTAAAATCCTGCACCCCTGTCCAAAAAATATTACGCCATCTCTGACTACACCCTATGTTGTGTTGCTACTAGGGTTGCAAAGGGTCGGAAACTTTCTGGGAAATATCCAGATATTTTCCATGGGAAGTTAAGCTGGGAATTTTGGGAATTTTGCTTAAATTCATCAAAAAGTTAGCTTATAACAGTGAACCTTTTTTGTGGGATACACAAGGCAATTCTAGGTCTTGTGGCATATTTTGGTTAAACTATCCCCAATTCAATGAAATTGCATCTCTTCCATCACATGTACAGCTGATTATCAAGATCTTGCACACTAATGAGATGCTATTGAGTCCACACTACTACACTTTCTGAGCCAAGGACTACATGATCTCTGGTAAGGTTAGATTACAATACTGGGTGGAGTGAATATATTGTATATGACATACACAGATTACTGCACCTGTACATAGACCACCTATAATTTAGCCCAAACAACTACCTCTTTCCCTACTGTATTTATTTTATTTTATTTATGCATTTATTTTGCTCCTTTGCACCCCATTATTTTTATTTCTACTTTGCACATTCTTCCACTGCAAATCTACCATTCCAGTGTTTTACTTGCTATATTGTATTTACTTTGCCACCATGGCCTTTTTTTTGTTGCCTGTACCTCCCTTATCTCACCTCATTTGCTCACATCGTATATAGACTTGTTTCTACTGTATTATTGACTGTATGTTTGTTTTACTCCATGTGTAACTCTGTGTCGTTGTATGTGTCGAACTGCTTTGCTTTATCTTGGCCAGGTCGCAATTGTAAATGAGAACTATTTCTCAACTTGCCTACCTGGTTAAATGAAGGTGAAATAAAATAATTGTCCGGTTTAAATATTATAGGTCATTTAGGCTAAAAAACAACCTGAGGATTGAATATAAACATCGTTTGACATGTTTCTATGACCTTTACGGATACAATTTGGATTTTTTTGTCTGATTGTTTTGACTGAGTTTGAGCCTGTGCATTACTGATGAAAACGCGCTAACAAAACAGAGATTTTTGGATATAAAGAGACTTCATTGAACAAAAGGAAAAAAAAAAAGTAAATGAATGTCTTCTGATTGCCACCATATGAAGATCATCAAAGGTAAGGGATTAATTTGATCTCTATTTCTGAGTTTTGTTACGCAACTGCTTGGCTGGTTACTGTTTGTAATAATATGTCAACTGGGCTATGTTCTGGGCTAGGTATGTTCTGGGCTAGGTATGTTCTGGGCTAGGTATGTTCTGGGCTAGGTATGTTCTGGGCTAGGTATGCTTTCACCGAAAAGCATTTTATAAATATGACACTGTGGTTGGTTTAACAAGAAGTTAACAAAAGGCTAAGCTGTGTTTTGCAATATTGCACTTGTGATTTCATGAATATGAATATTTTCTGGTAATATTATTTGACTGTTGCGCATTGAGACATGACAATTATACCGGATCCGGGATGGTTGGTTCATAGAGGTTAATCTTTAAACCCATGTAAAATATGTTTTGTTTTCTGAATTTTTATAATGAGCATTTCTGTAATTGAATTCGGCGCTCTGCAACCTCACTGGATGTTGGCCAGATGGGACGCTTGAAAACAGACAGAACCCCATTTATGGCCTGCTCTAGCCTTTTGGCTCCCACCTCGCAGCAAAACATTTTAGTGGACCCTCTCTTGACAGTGTAGAGAAAATTACTTTCCTGCTATTCTACCAAGAGGCAGAGAGAGAAAAAATTGCAGTTTTACAGCAAATTTCCTGCAATTCTACCCATTATTCCATGTGGTACATGGAAGTTTTTTTGTTGCAATTTTAAAGCAAATTTCCCAATATTCTACACATTTTGTCATTAATATTAATACCATGTCATGTTAAAATTATATCTGAGTGAGAATGACTAACAAAATCAATAGGGGCCTTCTGGAGGTCAGGGCCCCAATTCGGTATTCTAGCTGGACTAACACAAATACAATTCTGATACACAACCAATTTTCTAAATTGCACCTGGTGTACTGTACTATTCTTACTCTCAATAGTAAGTTGAGACTCTGACTGAGTTCCCCTCCCCCAAAGCGATGTTTTTGGTCAGTGGCCCCCTAGCGGCCAGGTGCCCTAAGTGACCACTTATGTCGCTTATGCCTGGAGCCGGCCCTGATCCCATTACAACAGCAAGGTTCTTATCTCGCTAAAGGAGCTATTCAGCCAACAGAAAATAACAACACAAGCTGCTTAAAGGGAATGGCATGCTGCAGGGCCAAGCAGGTTCCTTTAATTGGACAGCTGATTATTCCCAATTATGTGTCAATTAGAAATGTGCTGATGTCATCGGGATGGAAAAAGGCTTGGCAATCAAAAGCTGTTAGAGAGGAAATGGTGGTCCATACAAATGATCTGATCCACTGTCCATGTCCAAGGGGTGTGTGTGTGTGTGTGTGTGTGTGTGTGTGTGTGTGTGTGTGTGTGTGTGTGTGTGTGTGTGTGTGTGTGTGTGTGTGTGTGTGTGTGTGTGTGTACATGTGTGTACGTGTGTGTGTGTACATGTGTGTGTGTGTGTGTACATGTGTGTGTACATGTGTGTGTGTGTACATGTGTGTGTGTGTGTACATGTGTGTGAGCGTGGAAATGTAATAAAAAAGTGCTAACTTTTAGTTTTGTTTGTTAACTGAAGCCCAATGGACCACATCAAATTCAATTCAGACATTGAAGCAATGTATTGAATGACAGTGACTTTTTATATTGAATTGGGCTGTTCTTACATGCAAATAGGATATGCTAGATTTACCTGCATCGGAGAGGTCTGGGCCCAGATATACAAAACTGTGTGTGAAAATCCCATATGTGTAACCCACCTCAACGGTCCCAGTGCTGCATTATGCCAGACATACACAACATGATTATTGACGCAAATTCGCCACGTTTTTGCCGTCCCAGACTTATTTTCATGATTAGGGTGAAATCCTAGGAACTGGGGCTAGGATCAGTACGTCGGGACTTGTGTATTTTGAGCGGGTCAAGGGCGCACCAAGGATGGCTGTTCCAGTCTCCAGACCCCTGTCGCAAGCCCCGATAATTTTCTGACATGTCAGAAATTTGGGTCATGCATCTTGTGGTCTGAGTAGTCGGCAAGGACTTCAGCAAATAACCAATGAGCATTCAGCATGTGAGACCAAATTAATGATGGCGAAGAGGAAAGTTACAACAACACGTATGGTG
>NC_034200.2:27357123-27362123 GCF_002021735.2 Oncorhynchus kisutch
ACAGAGATCGAAACAGCCACAATCGGGTACCGACACTCAAGTCAGATATGTTAATATGAAGGCCCATAAGTTTTTCCACATGCAGGAAATTGGTTTAGAAAAACTCCTGGTCTTAGATGCTTCAATTCATCATATGGAAATGAATGGAAATTGGGAAGGGAAAGGGTTAAGTTGTGTCATTCTTTTGAGTTGAAGTTATTTCCCCCTAGATAGTTCCCACCAGGTTGGACTAGTGTAAACATAGAGTAGTGTTGACAGGCTAACCTCAGTGTGGTGGAGACTGCAACTCTCTATGGCTATTACCCTACTCCAGAGGTTAATGTTCACACACACACACACACTCTAACACACACACAGTCGCACTCCACACACAGGGATATGCTCTGGCAACACACTACACACACACACACATATATAACCTCCCCCCTCCTTCACACACACGCACACACCACACACACACACACACACCACACACACACACACACACACACACACACACACACACACACACACACACACACACACACACGCGCGCGCGCGCACACACACACACACACACACCACATTTGGCCATGCTCAAGTAACACAGTGGAAAACAGCCTCAGCACTGTTTGGACCTTGGGGAACACAGACCCAGACAAGGTCCACTTACTGTTTAAACAGAACCAGACTTAGTCTAAGCTACGCTACGCTACCATACACATTGTGCTGAAATGGAAGAGGAAAGACTACGTAATTATCAAAGAAATACAGAACAAAACTCAATTTATCCTCTATTGTCCTTTCTACCACAATACACACTTGCTCTTATTCCAGAAAGCACACCAGATATTCCCTGGCATTATGTGGCTGAGCCATGAGGAGAAATTGAAATGGTATTTGGTCCATTGTGTATTTCTGTTTGTGGAATATTTATATGAAGCATGGAATAAAATAAAAAGGGCTACCTGTAATTAAATAGTGAAAATATGTATCTTCTATGTGGTTAATGGTGTGTATATACACAGTTGAAGTCGGAAGTTTACATACACCTTCGCCAAATACATTTAAACTCACTTTTTCACAATTCATGACATTTAATCCTAGTTAAAATGCCATGTCTTAGGTCAGTTAGGATCACCACTTTATTTTAAGAATGTGAAATGTCAGAATAATAGTAGAGAGAATTATTTATTTCAGCTTTATTTCTTTCATCACATTCCCAGTGGGTCAGAAGTTTACATACTCTCAATTAGTATTGGTAGCATTGCCTTTAAATTGTTTAACTTAAACATTTCGGGTAGCCTTCCACAAGCTTCCCACAATAATTTGGGTGAATATTGGCACATTCCTCCTGACAGATCTGGTGAACTGATCAGGTTTGTAGGCTCCTTGCTCGCACTCGCTTTTTCAGCTCTGCCCACACATTTTCTATAGGGTTGAGGTCAGGGCTTTTGTGATGGCCTCTCCAATACCTTGACTTTTGTTGTTCTTAAGCCATTTTGCCACAAAATGGAAGTATGCTTGGGTCATTTTCCATTTGGAAGACCCATTTTTGACCAAGCATTAACTTCCTGACTGATGTCTTGAGATGTTGCTTCAATATATCCACATAATTTTCCTACCTCATGATGCCATCTATTTTGTGAAGTGCACCAGTCCCTCCTGCAGCAAACCACCCCAACAACATGATGCTGCCACCCCGTGCTTCACGGTTGGGATGGTGTTCTTCGGCTTGCAAGCCTCCCCCTTCCCTCCAAACATAACGATGGTCATTATGGCCAAACAGTTCTATTTTTGTTCCATCAGACCAGAGGACATTTCTCCAAAACTACAATCTTTGTCCTCAGTGGCAGTTGCAAACTGTAGTCTGGAATTTTTATGCGGTTTTGAGCAGTGGCTTCTTCCTTGGTGAGCAGCCTTTCAGGTTTAGGTCGATATAGGACTCGTTTTACTTTGGATATAGATAATTTTGTACCTGTTTCCTCAAGCATCTTCACAAGTTCCTTTGCTGTTGTTCTGGGATCGATTTGTACTTTTCGCACCAAAGTACGTTCTTCTCTAGGATACAGAACGCGTCTCCTTCCTGAGTGGTATGACGGCTGCNCATACAGCTTGCTGAATCTCAATGTAGTCTGTGTGTTGAATATTCACACAGATCACACACATACAGCTTGCTGATATCTCAATGTAGTCTGGTGTTGAATATTCACACAGATCACACACCATACAGCTTGCTGATATCTCAATGTAGTCTGGTGTTGAATATTCACACAGATCACACACCATACAGCTTGCTGATATCTCAATGTAGCTGGTGTTGAATATTCACACAGATCACACACCATACGGCTTGCTGATATTCAATGTAGTCTGGTGTTTGAATATTCACACAGATCACACACCATACAGCTTGCTGATATTCATGTAGTCTGGTGTTGAATACTCACACAGATCACACACCATACGGCTTGCTGATATCTCAATGTGTCTTGGTGTTGAATATTCACACAGATCAAACACATACAGCTTGCTGATATCTCAATGTATTCTGGTGTTGAATATTTCACACAGCTCACACACCATACAGCTTGCTGATATCTCAATGTAGTCTGGTGTTGAATACTCACAGAGATCACACACCATACGGCTTGCTGATATCTCAATGTAGTCTGGTGTTGAATACTCACAGAGATCACACACCACATGGGTACCACATCAATCAGATATGTAATATAAGGCCCATAGTTTTTCCACATCAGGAAAATTGGTTAGGAAAAACTCCTGGTCTTAGATGCTTCAATTCATCATATGGAAATGAATGGAAATTGGGAAGGGAAAGGGTTAAGTTGTGTCATTCTTTGAGTTGAAGTTATTTCCCCTAGATAGTTCCCACCAGGTTGGACTAGTGTAAACATAGAGTAGTGTTGACAGGCTAACCTCAGTGTGGTGGAGACTGCAACTCTCTATGGCTATTACCCTACTCCAGAGGTTAATGTTCACACACACACACACACTCTAACACACACACAGTCGCACTCCACACACAGGGATATGCTCTGGCAACACACTACACACACACACATATATAACCTCCCCCCTCCTTCCACACACAGGCACACACACACACACACACACACACACACACACACACACACACACACACACCACACACACACACACACACACACACACACACACACACGCGCGCGCGCGCACACACACACACACACAACACCACATTTGGCCATGCTCAAGTAACACAGTGGAAAACAGCCTCAGCACTGTTTTGGACCTGGGGAACACAGACCCAGACAAGGTCCACTTTACTGTTTAAACAGAACCAGACTTTAGTCTAAGCTACGCTACGCTACCATACACATTGTGCTGAAATGGAAGAGGAAAGACTACGTAATTATCAAAGAAATACAGAACAAAACTCAATTTATCCTCTATTGTCCTTTCTTACCACAATACACACTTGCTCTTATTCCAGAAAGCACACCAGATATTTCCCTGGCATTATGTGGCTGAGCCATGAGGAGAAATTGAAATGGTATTTGGTCCATTGTGTATTTCTGTTTGTGGAATATTTATATGAAGCATGGAATAAAATAAAAAGGGCTACCTGTAATTAAATAGTGAAAATATGTATCTTCTATGTGGTTAATGGTGTGTATATACACAGTTGAAGTCGGAAGTTTACATACACCTTCGCCAAATACATTTAAACTCACTTTTTCACAATTCATGACATTTAATCCTAGTTAAAATGCCATGTCTTAGGTCAGTTAGGATCACCACTTTATTTTAAGAATGTGAAATGTCAGAATAATAGTAGAGAGAATTATTTATTTCAGCTTTTATTTCTTTCATCACATTCCCAGTGGGTCAGAAGTTTACATACTCTCAATTAGTATTTGGTAGCATTGCCTTTAAATTGTTTAACTTAAACATTTCGGGTAGCCTTCCACAAGCTTCCCACAATAATTTGGGTGAATATTGGCACATTCCTCCTGACAGATCTGGTGTAACTGAGTCAGGTTTGTAGGCCTCCTTGCTCGCACTCGCTTTTTCAGCTCTGCCCACACATTTTCTATAGGGTTGAGGTCAGGGCTTTGTGATGGCCTCTCCAATACCTTGACTTTGTTGTTCTTAAGCCATTTTGCCACAAAATGGAAGTATGCTTGGGGTCATTTTCCATTTGGAAGACCCATTTTTGACCAAGCATTAAACTTCCTGACTGATGTCTTGAGATGTTGCTTCAATATATCCACATAATTTTCCCTACCTCATGATGCCATCTATTTTGTGAAGTGCACCAGTCCCTCCTGCAGCAAACCACCCCAACAACATGATGCTGCCCACCCCCGTGCTTCACGGTTGGGATGGTGTTCTTCGGCTTGCAAGCCTCCCCCTTCCCTCCAAACATAACGATGGTCATTATGGCCAAACAGTTCTATTTTTGTTCATCAGACCAGAGGACATTTCTCCAAAACTACAATTCTTTGTCCTCATGTGCCAGTTGCAAACTGTAGTCTGGAATTTTTTATGCCGGTTTTGGAGCAGTGGCTTCTTCCTTGGTGAGCAGCCTTTCAGGTTATGTCGATATAGGACTCGTTTTACTTTGGATATAGATAATTTTGTACCTGTTTCCTCAAGCATCTTCACAAGTTCCTTTGCTGTTGTTCTGGGATCGATTTGTACTTTTCGCACCAAAGTACGTTCTTCTCTAGGATACAGAACGCGTCTCCTTCCTGAGTGGTATGACGGCTGCTTGGTCCCATGATGTTTATACTTGCGTACTATTGTTTGTACAGATGAACATGGTACCTTCAGGCGTTTTGGAAATTGCTCCTAAGGATGAACCAGACATGTAGAGGTCTACAATTTTTTTCTGAGGTCTTGGCTGATTTCTTTTGATTTTCCCATGATGTCAAGCCAAAGAGGCACTGAGTTAGGTAGGCCTTGAAATACATCCACAAGTACACCACCAATTGACTCAAATGATGTCAATTAGC
>NC_034200.2:27372123-27424623 GCF_002021735.2 Oncorhynchus kisutch
CCTGTTTGGTAAAAGACCAAGTCCATATTATGGCAAGAACAGCTCAAATAAGCAAAGAGAAACGACAGTCATCATTACTTTAAGACATGAAGGTCAGTCAATCCGGAAAATGTCAAGAACTTTGAAAGTTTCTTCAAGTGCAGTTGCAAAAACCATCAAGCGCTATGATGAAACTGGCTCTCATGAGGACCGCCACAGGAAAGAAAGACCCAGAGTTACCTCTGCTGCAGAGGATAAGTTCATTGGAGTTACCAGCCTCAGAAATTGTAGCCAAAAAAATGCATCACAGAGTTCAAGTAACAGACACATCTCAACATCAACTGTCCAGAGGAGACTGCGTGAGTCAGGCCTTCATGGTCAAAGAATCCACTACTAAAGGACACCAACAAGACATTTGGGATACAGGCCAAGACTGCATTTACCAATGAAATGTTATTTAATCCAATGGTGAGCAGTGTGCTCCCAGGCCTGGGGTTTAACTGCAGTAACATTAATAGACAGACTTTCATTTCACTGAGTGCTGGGAAAACAGCATGTTTTGCGGCTGCTAAGGGACATTGAATACTGGAAGGTAACTTTAACTAGAGACTGCAAAAGTAACCTGTACTGAAGTGGACTTGAATGCACACAAACACAGTTAGGGGAGGTGATGGGACATACATTGTCCTCTGCACTAAGGTCGAATAAGGAGTGGACACTGTAAATGTAAGCAGACAATATCTTCACTCAAAATCCCACATGTTATCACAAAAAGTAACTCTGCGCAATACCCCCTAACCAGACGAACCCCCCCCCCCCCCCCCCACCCCTTTCCTGGACCCCCAGGACTAAGCCTTGGAGCTTAGCTGTCAAATCAAATCATTATGGCCTTGCCTTCAACCACCATTTCATTAACAGAAAAATAAATGCACTCCTTTGTTCCTTTCCTCATTTTTTTTCATCTGTTCTGTCCCTGGCAAGCCTGTGTCCACTGCCTGTGTTAATACCCAAACGGATTCATATTTCACTATTGAGGGAGAAGCAAAATACAATTTTGAGGGAAAGAGAGAGTGAACAAGGGATAGAGGGAAGAAGGAAAGGAGTGGTACACAAGGTTGAAAACTTCACCCAGCCCTAGGAGGGGTACACAAGGTTTAACACTTCCCTCAGCCCTAGGAGGGGTACACAAGGTTTAAAACTTCACCCAGCCCTAGGAGGGGTACACAAGGTTTAAAACTTCACCCAGCCCTAGGAGGGGTACACAAGGTTTAACACTTCCCTCAGCCCTAGGAGGGGTACACAAGGTTTAAAACTTCACCCAGCCCTAGGAGGGGTACACAAGGTTTAACACTTCACCCAGCCCTAGGAGGGGTACACAAGGTTTAACACTTCCCTCGGCCCTAGGAGGGGTACACAAGGTTTAAAACTTCACCCAGCCCTAGGAGTGGTACACAAGGTTTAAATCTTCACCCAGCACTAGGAGGGGTACACAAGGTTTAACACTTCCCTCAGCCCTAGGAGGGGTACACAAGGTTTAACACTTCACCCAGCCCTAGGAGGGGTACACAAGGTTTAACACTTCACCCAGCCCTAGGAGGGGTACACAAGGTTTAACACTTCACCCAGCCCTAGGAGGGGTACACAAGGTTTAACACTTCACCCAGCCCTAGGAGGGGTACACAAGGTTTAACACTTCACCCAGCCCTAGGAGGGGTACACAAGGTTTAACACTTCACCCAGCCCTAGGAGGGGTACACAAGGTTTAACACTTCACCCAGCCCTAGGATGGGTACACAAGGTTTAACACTTCACCCAGCCCTAGGAGGGGTACACAAGGTTTAACACTTCACCCAGCCCTAGGAGGGGTACACAACATTTAAAACTTCACCCAGCCCTAGGAGGGGTACAAAACATTTAAAACTTCCCTCAGCACTAGGAGGGGTACACAACATTTAAACTTCACTGAGCCCTAGGAGGGGTACACAACATTTAAAACTTCCCTCAGCCCTAGCAGGGGTACAAAACATTTAAAACTTCCCTCAGCACTAGGAGGGGTACACAACATTTAAACTTCACTGAGCCCTAGGAGGGGTACACAACATGTTAAACTTCACTGAGCCCTAGGAGGGGTACAAAACATCTTCAACTTCACTGAGCCCTAGGAGGGATACACAACATTTCAAACTTCACTGAGCCCTAGGAGGGGTACACAACATTTAAAACTTCCCTCAGCCCTAGGAGGGGTACACAACATGTTAAACTTCACTGAGCCCTAGGAGGTGTACACAACATTTAAAACTTCACTGAGCCCTAGGAGGGGTACACAACATTTAAAACTTCACTGAGCCCTAGGAGGGGTACACAACATTTAAAACTTCACTGAGCCCTAGGAGGGGTACACAACATTTAAAACTTCACTGAGCCCTAGGAGGGGTACACAACATTTAAAACTTCCCTCAGCCCTAGGAGGGGTACATAACATTTAAAACTTCACTGAGCCCTAGGAGGGGTACACAACATTTAAAACTTCCCTCAGCACTAGGAGGGGTACAAAACATTTAAAACTTCACTGAGCCCTAGGAGGGGTACACAACATGTTAAACTTCCCTCAGCCCTAGGAGGGGTACACAAGGTTTAACACTTCACCCAGCCCTAGGAGGGGTACACAACATTTAAAACTTCCCTCAGCCCTAGGATGGGTACACAACATTTAAAACTTCCCTCATCAACTCATCCCTGACCACTGGCTGCATCCCCGCTGACTTCAAAATGACCAGAGTCGCTATCCACAAGAAACCAACACGTCTGACGTCAAATTACTACAGATGAGTGGCACAGGAGTCTAAGGCACTGCATCGCAGTGCTAGAGGCGTTACTACAGACCTGGGTTCGCTCCCGGGTTGTGCCACACCTGGCCGTGGCCAGGAGTCCCATAGGATTGTCCGGGTTAGGGGAGGGTTTAGCCGGTGAGGCTTTACTTGGCTCATTGTGCTCTAGTGACTCCTTGTGGCAGGCCAGGGGCCTGAAGGCTGTCGCCAGTTGAATGTTTCCTCCGACACACTGGTGCTTCTGGGTTAAAGAGCGTGGTTAGGTGGATCATGTTTTGGAGGACGCATGACTCCACCTTCGCCTCTCCAGAGCACATTGGGAGTTGCAGCGATGAGACAAGATAAAAAAAGGGGGGTCATTTTTTATATAAATGTAGACCAGTATTCCTTCTTTCTTTTCTTTCCAATAAACTTGAGCGTGCTGTCTCTGATCAACTCTCTCGCTATCTCTCTCAGAACGATCTTCTTGGCCCTTAACCAGTCAGGATTCAAGAAGGGTCACTCAACCGAGACTGCTCTTCTCTGTGTCACGGAGGCTCTCCTCACTGCCAAAGCTAAATCTATATCCTCTGTGTCACAGAGTCTCTCCTCACTACCAGAGCTGACTCTCTCTCCTCTGTTTAAATCCTCCTAGATCTATCCACTGCCTTCGACAATGTAAACCATCAGATCCTCCTCTCCATCCTCTCAAGGCTGAGTTTGTCAGGCTCTGTACACTGACATGGAGAGGATCTGTGTCTGCACCATGTACTCTCATGACTGGTGTCCCCCAGGGCTCAGTTCTTGGCCCTCTCCTCTTCTTTCTATACACCAAGTCACTCACCTACATCATATCCTCTCGTGGACTCTCCTATCATTGCTATGCGGATGACACTCAACTACTTTTTTCCTTCCACCCTTCTGACAACTAGGTGGCGACACGCATCTCTGTGTGCCTGGCAGATATCTCAGCCGGAGCTGCTCTCCCTCCCGGGGAAGACCTGACCGCTCCAAGACCTCGCAGTTGGCTGGGCTCCCCGCTTTTGCCATCAAACCCCTGCAACTTATCCAGAACCTTCCCGTCCTTTTAGGCTATCCTCAACAAAATGTATTACAATTGCTGAGAAATGTGGTTGTCCTACCTGGCTATCTTAAGATAAACTGTATGTCGCTCTGGATAACAGTGTCTGCTAAATGACTAAAATGTCAAATATAAATTTAACCGAAAGAGAACAGGAGATGGAGGGAAGGAGGAGGGGAGGAGGTACACAACCAATTATTCCAAGGTTGGAGGTTGAGAGAGGAGAAAAAGTCTGCCTCTACTGCTGGTTCGGCTGCTGTTTCAAGTTTTAATTAAAATTTTCATTTCCTCCTCTGAAAAAAGAAAAGAAAAACCCAGCCCAAGTCAACAGCGTGGGCATTGTTGAGCTAGCGATGCAAATTGCGGTGTTGGGAAGCTGGCTGTATCTGGTTGGTCTGTAAGAGTAGAGGCCCCAGAAGTAGGGACGCTGTAGGAATCAGGAGAAACAGGGCTCAATAATGAATACTTTCTGCTTTGCTTTTCTCTCTCTCTGTCTCTCTCTCTCTCTCTCTCTCTCTCTCTCTCTCTCTGTCCCCTCTCTTTCTCTCTGTCTTTCAATCTTTCTCTCCAATCTCTCTCTTCTTTCTTCTCTCCAATCTCTCCTCGGTTAATATCGAAGAGGCTCCCCTTTACTGCTGACTGTCTGTTTGTAACCCTATTCCCCCTGAGTCAGAACAGGTAATGGCAGAAATCATGCCCTCTTTTCACATTGCTAACCCATTTCAGAGAAAGACTGGTAATTGCTAATGTCAATAACTCACATTTCCACATCACACAGTTTCACATTTAATGTGTTTGTGTTCTGAGAAACAGATTCACCGGGACGATGGAAAACGCTGATTCAAAGTGTTTGCGGTTGAGTCATACAGGTCTGGTCCAGCATCAAATGAATGTTATGACGTGTGATTGGTTAGATAAGCTGGTCTATTCAGTGCTTAGGCGTGTGGTTTAGGGCCGGGCGATATGGCTAAAAACCATATCTACATTTTTTCAAACTTATGGACGATTCACAATATATAGGGAGCTTAATTACATAAATGTTCTCTAAATAAGGGTTGTTGTACAACTAAAGGTCAAATACACTGCATTTCAAACAGTCAGCAATCATCTAATGAATTCAGGGCTTGTAAAATCATACCTAGGCTAAATATAAGCCTTCCACAACAAGACCCACTAATAATTTCAGTATTTTATCAAAATAGCTTAACTTGTGTTTATGCAATAATCACTGATCTGGCTTTCAAGTCAGTCTATGAAAATGCCTTTTTTGTTACAAATTGAACAGGAACCATGCATAAGGCACATGCACTAATATTGACTAACTTCTTGTAGCAGGCAATATGGAACATTAACAACAAAAAACAATTGAGTCTTGCGATACAGGCATTTGGAGTGTTGCAGAAAAATATCTGAATTACAGTATTTCTAGATTTCTAGACACTTTTAACGAAACTGGTGTCGACTTGATGTCCATCATAACCTAATTAGCACAACAGCATTATATAATGTACAACTAAGTCATTACTCATTGCTTTCACACAGAATGCAAATGCTAAGCACATTTTTGCAACTCTGCAAAAGACGCAAAACTCAGTTGAGTAAATCATGACAAACAAAATGAAAACATTAGGTCCCAGCTGATACACATTACTCCCATGAATGTCAACCTCTTCTGTGTGTGTGCAAAATGTCCTTGCACAATTGTTCAATCAGAAATCAGTCCTTATTCATGTATAAAAGAGGTCTCCTCTGAGTTGCTGTTTGCATGAATGGATGAAGTAAGAGGCCGGAGGCAAAGACAAAGGAGAGGTAGAGGGGCCCACAGAGGAAGATAGTTCAGCTCTCAGGTCAAATGGAGAAAGGTCAAATAAAGCCTGTTGTTTCTGGACATTCATGCTCGAGTGACGTTTCTGCATTAGTCAGCTTTGGTAAAATCATTTTAGGAAACAATAATTACAGCCCTGTGATAATATTGATTTGTTCCTGTTATAGTATCAACAAATGGCCCAGACATATAAAAGAGGGTTAACCATGTTAGGGTATTAGGATACTTTTAGGTCTACTTAGTATTTATTGGGATATCTGTGTGATGGCGCTGGAGAGGATGGCTGCTGTTTTATTGGCTCTTACTGTTCTATTTTGTTAGTTTTTTCGCATTGTTTGAAACTTCTTTTGTACACAATGTTGCTGCTACCATCGCTTATGACCGAAAATAGCTTCTGGACTTCAGAACAGCAATTACTCACCTCAACTTGGACAAACAATTTTTCTTTAATGAGTCAAAGGATATACTCCAGACACCCGAACAGGCCTTCATCCCCGTCATTCGCAGGAGAAAGAAACAGAGATTTTGGGGAAAGAGATCGGGGTGTGAGGATCAGGCGATGAAGCTAATCTGCCTCTGCCATCCGTACTGTTAGCCAACGTTCATTCGCTGAAGAAATCAATGGGACTAAAAGAACATAAAAATCCTACCAACAGGACAATAAAAACTGAAATTTCTTATGTTTCACCGAGTCGTGACGACGACATTAATAACATACAGCTGGTGCGTTACACACTATCGGCAGGAGAGAAGAGCAGCCTCTGGTAAACAACAGCTGGTGCCCGATATCTAAGGAAGTCTCAAGGTTTTGCTCGCCTGAGTTAGAGCATCTCATGATAAGTTGTCTACCTAGAGAGTTTTCATCTGTAGCTGTCTACATACCACCACAGACCGATGCTGGCACTAAGACCGCACTCAATGAGCTGTAAACCGCTATAAGCAAACAGGAAAACGCTCATCCAGAGGCGGCGCTCCGAGTGGCCGTGGACTTTAATGCGGGGAAACTTAAATCAGTTTTATCTCATTTCTATCGGCATTTTAAATGTGCAACCAGAGGGAAAAAAACTCTAGACCATCTTTACTCCACACACCGAAATGCATACAAAGCTCTCCCTCGCCCTCCATTTGGCAAATCTGACCATAATTCTATCCTCCTGATTCCTGCTTCCAAGCAAACATTGAAGCAGGAAGCACCAGTGACTCGGGCTATAAAAAAGTGGTCAGATGAAGCAGATGCTAAACTACAGGACTGTTTTGCTAGCACAGACTGGAATATGTTCCGCGATTCTTCCGATGGCATTGAGGAATACACCACATCAGTCATTGACTTCATCAATAAGTGCATCGATGACGTTGTCCCCACAGTGCCTGTACGTACACAACCCAACCAGGATGCTCTTCAGATGTGGCAGGGCTTGCAAACTATTACAGACTACAAAGGGAAGCACAGCCGAGAGCTGCCCAGTGACACGAGCCTACCAGACAAGATAAATAACTTCTATGCTTGCTTCAAGGCAAGTAACACTGAAACATGCATGAGAGCATCCGCTGTTCCGGATGACTGTGTGATCACGCTCTCAGCAGCCAATGTGAGTAAGACCTTTAAACAGGTCTACATTCACAAGGCCACAGTGCCAGACGGATTACCAGGACGTGTACTCCGAGCATGCGCTGACCAACTGGCAAGTGTCTTCACTGACATTTTCAACCTCTCCCTGTCTGAGTCTGTAAAACCAACATGTTACAAGCAGACCACCATAGTCCCTGTGCCCAAGAACACTAAGGTAATCTGCCTAAATGACTACCGGCCCTTAGCACTCACGTCTGTAGCCATGAAGGGATTTAAAAGGCTGGTCATGGCTCACATCAACACCATTATCCCAGAAACCCTAGACCCACTCCAATTTGCATACCACCCCAACAGATCCACAGGTGATGCAATCTCTATTGCACTCCACACTGCCCTTTCACACCTGGACAAAAGGAACATCTATGTGAGAATGCTAATCATTGACTACAGCTCAGCGTTCAACAACATAGTGCCCTCAAAGCTCATTACTAAGCTAAGGACCCTGGGACTAAACATATCCCTCTGCAACTGGATCCTGGACTTCCTGACAAGCCGCCCCCAGGTGGTAAGGGTAGGTAACAATACATCCGCCAAGCTGATCCACAACACAGTGGCTCCTCAGGGGTGCGTGTTCAGTCCCCTCCTGTACTGCCTGTTCACTCATGACTGCACGGCCAGGCATGACTCCAACACCATCATTAAGTTTGCCGATGACACAACAGTGATAGGTCTGGTCACAGGCAACGATGAGACAGTCTATAGGGAGGAGGTCAGAGGACCGTGTGGAGCAAGGACACAAACCTCTCCCTCAACGTGATCAAGACAAAGGAGATGATTGTGGACTACAGGAAATGGAGGACCGAGTACGCCCCCATTCTCATCGACGGGGCTGTAGTGGAGCAGGTTGAGAGCTTCAAGTTCCTTGGTGTCCACATCACCAACAAACTGACATGGTCCAAGCACATCAAGACAGTCGTGAAGAGGGCACGACAAAACGTATTCCCCCTCAGGAGACTGAAAAGATTTGGCATGGGTCCTCAGATCCTCAAAAGGTTTTACAGTTGCACCATCGAGAGCATCCTGGTGGGTTGCATCACTGCCTGGTATGGCAACTGCTCGGCCTCCAACTGCAAGGCACTACAGAGGGTAGTGCGAACGGCCCAGTACATCACCGGGGCCAAGCTTCCTGCCATCCAGGACCTCTATACCAGGCGGTGTCAGAGGAAGGCCCTAAAAATTGTCAAAGACTCCAGCTCCTAGTCATAGATTGTTCTCTCTGCTACCACACGGTAAGCGGTACCGGAGCGCCAAGTCAAGGTCCAAGAGGCTTCTAAACAGCTTCTACCCCCAAGCCATAAGACTCCTCCCAAGCCATAAGACTCTAATCAAATGGCTACCCAGACTATTTGTATTTCACCCCCCCCCCTTATTTTACGCTGCTGCTACTCTCTGTTATTATTTATGCATAGTCACTTGAATAACTCTACCGACAGCACATGTACATAAACTCAGCAAAAAAAGAAACGTCCTCTCACCTTCAACAGCGTTTATTTTCAGCAAACTTAACATGTGTAAAAATGTGTATGAAAATAACAAGATTCAACAACTGAGACATAAACTAAACAAGTTCCACAGACATATGACTCACAGAAATTGAATAATGTGTCCCTGAACAAAGGGGGGTCAAAATCAAAAGTAACAGTCAGTATCTGGTGAGGCCACCAGCTGCATTAAGTACTGCAGTTCATCTCCTCCTCATAGACTGCACCAGATTTGCTGTGAGATGTTACCCCACTCCTCCACTAAGGCACCTGCAAGTTCCCGGACATTTCTGGGGGGTATGGCGCTAGACCTCACCCTCCGATCCAACAGGTCCCAGGCGTGCTCAATAGAATCGAGATCAGGGCTCTTCGCTGGCCATGGCAGAACATTGACATTCCTGTCTTGCAGGAAATTACACACAGAACGAGCAGTATGGCTGGTGGCATTGTCATGCTGGAGGGTCATGTCAGGATGAGCCTGCAGGAAGGGTACCACATGAGGGAGGAGGATGTCTTCCCTGTAACACACAGCGTTGAGATTTCCTGCAATGACAACAAGCTCAGTCCGATGATGCTGTGACACACCGCCCCAGACCTTGATGAACCCTCCAACTCAATCCCGCTCCAGAGTACAAGCCTCGGTGTAATGCTCATTCCTTCGATGATAAACGCAAATCCGACCATCACCCCTGGTGAGAAACAAACGTGACTTGTCAGTGAAGAGCACTTTTTTGCCAGTCCTGTCTGGTCCAGTGACGGTGGGTTTGTGCCCATAGGTGATGTTGTTGCCGGTAATGTCTGGTGAGGACCTGCCTTACAGCAGGCCTACAAGCCCTCTGTCCAGCCTCTCTCAGCCTATTGTGGACAGTCTGAGCACTGATGGAGGGATTGTGCGTTCCTGGTGTAACTCGGGCAGTTGTTGTTGCCATCCTGTACCTGTCCCACAGATGTGATGTTCTGATGTACCGATCCTGTGCAGGTTTTGTTACACGTGGTCTGCCACTGTGAGGACGATCAGCTGTCCGTCTCCCTGTAGCTTTGTTTTAGGCGTCTCACAGTACGGAAATTGCAATTTATTGCCCTGGCCACATCTGCAGTCCTCATGCCTCCTTGCAGAATGCCTAAGGCACGTTCACACAGATGAGCAGGGACCCTGGCTGGGCATCTTTCTTTTGGTGTTTTTCAGAGTCGGTAGAAAGGCCTCTTTAGTGTCCTAAGTTTTCATAACTGTGACCTTAATTGCCTACCGTCTGTAAGCTGTTAGTGTCTTCACGACCATTCCACAGGTGCATTTTCATTAATTGTTTATGGTTCATTGAACAAGCATGGGAAACAGAGTTTAAACCCTTTACAATGAAGATCTGTGAAGTTATTTGGGATTTTTACGAATTATCTTTGAAACATAGGGTCCTGAAAAAGGGATGTTTCTTTTGAAACCTCAATTACCTCGACACCGGTGCCCCTCCCCACACATTGACTCTGTATCGGTACCCCCCTGTATATAGTCTCGCTATTGTTATTTTACTGCTGTTCTTTAATTATTTGTTACTTTTATCTCTTACTTTTTAGGTATTTTCCTAAAACTGCCTTGTTGGTTAAGGGCCTGTAAATAAGCATTTCACTGTTGTATTCGGGGCATGTGACAAATAAAATGTGATTTGATTTGATTGTGTAACGATTGATTGAAATAACTTTTCATTAGATAACAAGTTGTATGTTTAGATGAAGGTAACTGATTTTGTGTCATGTACAGTATTTCATGGTTTGAAAGTTTTAATGCATTTTGCAAATGAAATGTGTAATTTTGCTCAACGTGTTTCAGTTTGGGGCTACGTGTTAATTGTTTGGACAAATGTGCTCAAGCAATCAAGAAAACTGTAATTCGATTTATCACCCAGCTCTAGAGTGATTGGTTATATAAACTGATCTATCCAGTGTTTGGACGTGTGATTGGTTAGATAAGGCAGTCTATCCAGTGTTTGGACATGTGATTGGTTATATCAGGCAGTCTATCTAATGGTATCATCCACCTGTGCTGCATGGTGATAGCAGGAGAGTGTGAAGCGAGACCAGTAAAACACAACATTCCACAGAGATAGCGTCTCTACAGCGAATTAGAACACAGGAGCCTGTGACAGTCAGGACAAGACCACTAACATGTAATGCTAGTGAAGACGAGGGTGTCTATTCCCATGCAAGTGCACACATGAATACACAGATATGCAAATGGACACACACAGATACACACACACGTATAGACAAACACACAGTGGACTGTGCACAAACACACACACACACACACACACACACACACACACACACACACACACAGGCAGTCACACAAACAGAAACACAGAAACACACACATGCACACACACACACACACACACACACACACTCTCACTGACAACACATACACAAATCACATTCCACTCCATCTCCCCCCAACACCACCTCCTATCCACCATCTGGCTGTTTTGAGGCTCGGATGTCTCTGGGGTAAGGTGAGCTCTGAGGGGGATTGTGTGCGTCCTCTGGGTGGTGAAAGCCTTGGAAGACAGCCCTAATGTCCCTCTGTGGTCTGTCATGGTCTCAGGCATCATGGTCTCAGGCACCATGGTCTCAGGCATCATGGTCTCAGGCATCATGGTCTCAGTCATCATGGTCTCAGGCATCATGGTCTCAGGCATCATGGTCTCAGGCATCATGGTCTCAGGCACAATGGTCTCAGGCATCATGGTCTCAGGCATCATGGTCTCAGTCATCATGGTCTCAGGCATCATGGTCTCAGTCATCATGGTCTCAGGCATCATGGTCTCAGGCATCGTGGTCTCAGTCATCGTGGTCTCAGGCATCATGGTCTCAGGCACAATGGTCTCAGGCATCATGGTCTCAGGCATCATGGTCTCAGTCATCATGGTCTCAGGCATCATGGTCTCAGGCATCATGGTCTCAGGCATCGTGGTCTGAGGCATTGTGGTCTCAGTCATCGTGGTCTCAGGCATCATGGTCTCAGGCATCATGGTCTCAGGCATCATGGTCTCAGGCATCATGGTCTCAGGCATCGTGGTCTGAGGCATTGTGGTCTCAGTCATCGTGGTCTCAGGCATCATGGTCTCAGGCATCATGGTCTCAGGCATCATGGTCTCAGTCATCATGGTCTCAGGCATCATGGTCTCAGGCACCATGGTCTCAGTCATCATGGTCTCAGACATCATGGTCTCAGGCATCATGATCTCAGACATCATGGTCTCAGGCATCATGATCTCAGGCATCATGGTCTCAGGCATCAGAATGGCGGATGGGCCATCTTCCTCAGTCAGGCTTTGAACATTGGCTGGGCTGGAGGCAGGCTGGGGGGTCACCACTATCACAAAGCCTTTAGAGCTTACAGTAGCCAGAACAAACATATATTCACGATTTCACTAATATCATCACATCAATCAGAGCACGTTTTTGGTTCATTCAGTAGTTTTTACCTGATTTAGTAGAACCCTGTTGAAAAATTATGTTAAAAGTATAATTTATATTCCAAAAACATACATTGACCATAAGAATTGTAATGCTTCCTGTTGTCATGATTTATGGCCCATTGTCAAAACACGTTTTAAATTCATCATCAATATGCTGAAAAAAGTTGTGATATTTTGAAGACCAATAAAGTTACTCCCTAGACACACATGTCACACTTGTGTTCAGATGATTGTATTTAGCTAAATTAGTGCCCTATAAACAGCACACGCACCAGTATTTACCAAGCGGTCACTCAAGACTGGAATTGATTAGCTTGTTCTTCTGTAATCAAAAGCAAGGGCAAATTAATCACTCACATCAGTATTGTATTGAAATCAATTAACTTGGGTATACTGCATATACAGTATCTGTCGATAAATGAGAACCTGTTGTAGTAATATGTAGGCGATGTCATGGCAACGTTGGCTAGAAAAGCTCATGTGCAGAAACACACCATTGGGTCTAACGGTCGCTGTGCAGAAACACACCATTGGGTCTAACGGTCACATCCTGTTGAACTGTGCAGAAACACACTATTGGGTCTAACGGTCACATCGTGTTGAACTGTGCAGAAACACACCATTGGGTCTAACGGTCACATCCTGTTGAACTGTGCAGAAACACACCATTGGATCTAACGGTCACATCGTGTTTAACTGTGCAGAAACACACCATTGGGTCTAACGGTCGCATCGTGTTGAACTGTGCAGAAACACACCATTGGGTCTAACGGTCACATCGTGTTGAACTGTGCAGAAACACACCATTGGGTCTAACGGTCACATCCTGTTGAACTGTGCAGAAACACACCATTGGGTCTAACGGTCACATCGTGTTGAACTGTGCAGAAACACACCATTGGGTCTAACGGTCACATCCTGTTGAACTGTGCAGAAACACACCATTGGATCTAACGGTCACATCGTGTTTAACTGTGCAGAAACACACCATTGGGTCTAACGGTCGCATCGTGTTGAACTGTGCAGAAACACACCATTGGGTCTAACGGTCACATCGTGTTGAACTGTGCAGAAACACACCATTGGGTCTAACGGTCACATCGTGCCGTGTCGTGCCGTGTCGTGCTGTGCCGTGTCGTGCCGTGTCGTGTCGTGTCGTGCTGAACTGTGCATGGGCAGTCCATCAATATGAAGTTGTTTTGACTAAAATGAAAACGTGTCAGTTTGTCACTCTCACGAGGTTGGAGTAATAACATGTTAAGACATTGGGTCTAATCTGAGTTGTGTCTTTAGAAATCGAGAAAATTAACAACTAAGGAAGAATTTTTCACTTTCCCAACTCCAAACCGCGGTCTGGTCTGCTGAGTCTGCTTTGCAAAACCTTCCCAGAGGTATCGTGATGTTGGGCCTCTGGGTTCAGAAAATGCTCTGGGTAAGTGTTAGATTTCACAAGTGTTATGAAGGCAGGTGCCAGGCCAGCAGCAAAGTAGAACTTTTCTCTCTCCAAGCACTCTAATGTACCCATTACAGGTTAATAACATCATGCCATCCAGTCTCTCACTGTATGTGTGTGTGTGTGTGTGTGTGTGTGTGTGTGTGTGTGTGTGTGTGTGTGTGTGTGTGTGTGTGTGTGTGTGTGTGTGTGTGTGTGTGTGTGTTGTAATAAAGAAATAATGCACAAGGAGGTGTGGTATAAGGCCAATATACCGCGACTGTTCTTATGCACGATGCAACGCGGAGTGCCTGGATACAACCCTTAGCCGTGGTATATTGGCCGTATACCACAAACACTTGAGGTACCTTATTGCTATTATAAACTGGTTACCAATGTAATTAGATTAGCAAAAATACATGTTTTGTCATACCCATGGTATACGCTCTGATATACCACGGCTGTCAGCAAATCAGCATTCAGGGCTCGAACCACACAGTTTATAATAGCCCTATATACCACTCGGCTAACAACACAGGCCAGAAGTGTACACTATAGATGCTGCAGGATATGGAAAGTGTAGAATTGCATTCTACTTCACACAGCATTATAGGTCAGCAGATCAGCACTAGCCCTGTAACAAAGATGCATACAGGCCCACACACACAAGCACTCACACACACGTGTATGACGTATGACTGTGTTTCACCCCTCCTTCCCATACAGAATAGGGCTGTTTTTTCTCTTTCTCCATTTGGAGAGAGGGAGTGAGAGGTGAGGACTGGACTTCTAAACCTCCATTAGTGACTTCTCTCTCTTCATCACAGATGGGGTCAAGGTCTCTCTCTCTCCCTCTCTATCAAACACAAACACAGTCAATTTTATGACAAAAAAACGACTTCTGTTTGCTGAATCTACTGTAATGCTGCTCTCTTCTTATTCAGACATCATACAGACACTGCCTAGAGAGAATTGGGTCAGTGTTATTATACTAGGAACTGATATGACAGAGAATGTGTTGGTTTGACTGGAAGATGCCGTGGCGGTTGAAGCTCATGCATGAACATGTACTAGTCGTTATTATCGTTAATCCACCGTGCCACTGGGGAGGTGTTATTACAGTATCACTGGTATTCAACACCTCCTCCTGTGGGACTGGTTACTATACACACACCTGTTGTCTTCTGGGTTGGACATCTCTCTCTCTCTCCCTCCATCTCTATGTCCTCTCTCTGTCCCTCGCCCCTTTCTCTTCCCCTCCTCTTCCTCTCTCTCTCACAGACCCCTCCATCTATATACCCCTCTCTCTCCTCCTCCATCCATACATCCATTTCTCTCTCCCAGTCAGCTAAGTAGCCTTAATTGGTTTAAGGGCAAACAGAAATAAGCAATGGCTCTATAGGTAGTGGAGAATTACCGCTATTGTTGTGAATAATGACACACACTTGCACAGAGAGAGAGGGAGTAAGAGAGCGAGATGGAGAGAGAGAGATAAAGAGAGTGATGGGGCACTGCACATGCATTTTTCCAATAATGACATGCAAATACCTCTTCTCTCTGTCCTCTCTATCATCCCTCTCTTGGCCCAGCCCATGATAATTTACCTACTGTATGTCTCTGTGCTTATCCTCTCCTCTCCTCTGCCATGGTGTGTGTGTGTGTGTGTGTGTGTGTGTGTGTGTGTGTGTGTGTGTGTGTGTGTGTGTGTGTGTGTGTGTGTGTGTGTGTGTGTGTGTGTGTGTGTGTGTGTGTGTGTGTGTGTGTGTGTGTGTGTGTGTGTGTCTGTGTGTGTGCGTGTCTGTGCGTGTCCTTTCCTGCCTGCCTGTGTGGGTGCTTGCCTACAGCCCCCAAACGATCCCTCACACGCAACCTGAGCCACAGCCAGCCAGTCATTTCTAATGTCCTATAAACAGTTGATATGATCAGGGTTTTCTGACCCGGTCTCTCTAACATCATGACCTTTCAGTGAAGCCATGGCTGCCATCAATCTGCCATCAGTCAGACAGATGTCACTGTGTGTCTCTGTGTGTCTACCATTCCATACACACAGGTTGATCTCTGACACTGTGTTTGTGATTACGGGGCTGATGTGGTGATTAGGGACAGATAATCAGATTAACGGGGACACAGATCTGGGGAGGGATAATGTGGCAAGGGCCGTATGCTTGCTGTCTCTCTCTCTCTCTCTCTCACACACACACACACACACACACTGTAACACACAGAAAGAGAGAGAGAGAGAGTGAGGCCAACAGATTGTAGATCATATCAGCTAACATCTTAACCTGCCCGTGAGACAATCTCCTTTCAATTAACCAGCCTAAACAAGGAAATCACTCTCATCCCTGGTGTTTCCTGGGTAACCCAATGTGTCTCCCCTACCCATCTGTTCTACCCAATACCCAGCTTTGTCTTTCTGGACAGACCTTTAAAGCTACAGTCGGGGATTTCAGGAACTGTTCAATGGGTCACGTGTGTGTGTGTGTGTGTGTGTGTGTGTGTGTGTGTGTGTGTGTGTGCGTGTGCGTGTGCGTGTGCGTGTGCGTGTGTGTGTGTGTGTGTGTGTGTGTGATAGAATACGATGAATATAAACAAGCAAGCAGCGCTTTCCTGAATTACATAGCAACACTGAGCTACCCAGGCAGCGTGAACGTTGTAATCATTATGAAAATAAAAGATGAAACAGAGATACTACGATCATGTGACGCCCACTGCACTTGCTAGTCTTTAATTCACTCCACTTGTTTATGCTAAGCAGAGAACCACGAGAGACCATCTGCTTTGGAGAGTGTGTGAGCATAGAAAGTGAAGTTTGAGAACTCTTCCGTAGTCAAGAGGCTGAAGCATGATATGCATGCAGCACATACATTATGTCTAGTGCCCTAGTCCCTCGCCTCCTACACAGGAAATGAAGAACATGTTAAAGCTCTAAGAAGGGCTATTAGCCAAGGATGCTGATGGCACACTTGTCTGTTGATTTCCCTTACACAGTGTGTGCGTGTGTATCTGTCTGTGCCTGTGGGTGGGTGCCAAAGAGGACCAGACCGAGCAGAAAACAAACAGAAAATGATCCTATTGTACGTACATGTAGCCACAGAGTTCTGATCTGGAGGTGCCTCATCACCATGGTTTGATCTGGCGGAGTCATTACTGTCGCTAAACAGTTAAAGCAGCCATCTAGAAAATCCCTCAGACAATCCAAAATCGCCCGATATTTATCCTACTGCTGCTCGGGTTTGGCGCTAAAAACAAATGATAAGCCGATGTCAGGACGTGACCCGAATAACACACGGAGAGGGCTAGCCTACACCCAGGCGTTGAGGACGACACTAGCAGGTAGAAGAGCATCTCTTCCTGTTATGTCACAGATAGTGTTACCTGATGTAGGCTATAGATCACCACACAGTGGAATAATAAACCACCACAACAAAACAAAGAAAAGGAGCGTCCCACATGTTGGCTATATTTTAATTGTGTAACGAAAACCTCAAAGGGAAGTTTAGAGCATTTGGTGATGATGTGCTGCCCTAGCTGCACTGCCTGCAGCCCAGAAGAACCAACAAAGACCATCATCAGTGCGTTGAAGGCTATTGCCAGACCCACTGACACAGAGAGACCACTACTCCGTCCTTTTCGGAATCAAATAACCGGAACGGGCTTGACATGACCAACGTGCATTCCATCCCCTGTATTCAACTGACATCACAGAGCGCACGCTCTCACCGTTACAATGTGCATGTGCCATTCCATGGGAGAGCCGCGCGAGAGAGCCAGTGTGAGTTCCGGCGCGGAGCAGTCACTCCAAACCATCAAAACACAGCAATGATAATTCCCATAATTTACCTTCCATCGAAGAAACCGTGGTGGTGGTGATGATGACACATAAAACTGCAAACAAATCCACAGTCATGGCAGAAATGTATAGTCCACACAGTCTATATGCCTATCCACTGAGAACCACGCAGGACACGCACGCAAAAAAATCGCTTCGGTTGTCACAGAGCGGTGTATTCATTCCAGTCAGTAAGCCCGTGTTATGAGAGTCACATTTCCAGCCGTACTGTGTGACAACCAGCGTAGGACCCTGCTGAATGTATGGGATGGAGGCGAGTGAGAAGTGGGCAAGACAGCTTCTTTACACCCCGCTAAAGCGGCAGGGCCAATCACAGATTTAAAAGTGAAAATCGCTAACCAATCGCCAATGGTATGCTCCTCCCTGCTGCAATGTGAAAACACAAAACTTTTCCCCGACCTATTTGAAACCGAAGCCGACAGCGTCAGCGAAGGAGAATAGCACCACCAATTGGTCCGTTTGGGTATTACATTATTAGATGGTCACACAAATTAATAGAGGACCTCCATTTCTCATCTCTCTCTCTCTCGTCACCCCATCTCTAATCCAATTGCTTTTACCCCCTTTTTCCAATGAAAGTGTACACAGAAATGGTTAGATTACTTTATAGATATTACTGCACTGTCGGAACTAGAAGCACAATCATTTTGCCACACACGCATCAGCATCTGCTAACCATGTGTATTGTTCACTCCCATTCACTCATTCACTTCAACGATTAAAAAGCATTGGATTGGTGTTTGCATTTTACTGAAGGGAATTCCCACCACATTCATTTACACCCATCCATTCCCTAAAAATATATGAGGGGGAGTGTTTAACTGCTAAATGCAAATTTCAGGTAGAAAGGAGAAAACAGAATTGGTCTACTGTTTCTCTCACTCACAGACTTCCCCCTCCCTTACCTTCCCACTCCAGTGTCTTATGGCTGGCGCATCTCTTAGTAGTCTCTCTCTTCTATTATCTCAAATCAGAGTCCCAAGCACCATTTGCATTCATATTACTCTTTAATAGCCGTGGCAATAGATCCACAGACATCTCCTAATGGAAGTTATATTGGCAATCCCCAGAAGGAGCCATACTCCGTAGTAATTCATGGATTGATACAGTATTTCAATGACATGTTTGAAGGACAAAAGTACATGTTTTTGTTGTAGTGGGGACACTAGCATCAGTCATCTCTAAAAAATGATACTTTTAAGGAAAATGTTTTTATATTTGTTTGTTAATTAAAATAAAAAAATGTGTTCAAATGTTGTTTTATTGTCACATATGTAACAGTATAACCGTCCCCTCGCCCCTACCCGGGCTCGAACCAGGGACCCTCTGCACACATCAACAACAGTCACCCACGAAGCATCGTTGCCCATCGCTCCACAAAATCCACGGCCCTTGCAGTGCAAGGGGAACCACTACTTCAGGTCTCAGAACGAGTGACGTCACCGATTGAAACGATATTAGCGCGCACCACCGCTAACTAGCTAGCCATTTCACATCGGTTACACATACACATGGTTAGCAGATGTTAATGCGAGTGTAGAGAAATGCTTGTGCTTCTAGTTCCAACAGTGCGGTAATATCTCACAAGTAATCTAACAATCCACCAACAGCTACCCAATACACACAAATCTAAAGGAGTGAATGAGAATATGTACATATAAGTATATTGATGAGCGATTGCCAAGCGGCATAGGCAAGGTGCAGTAGATGGTATAAAATACAGTATATACATGTGATATTAGTAATGTAAGATATGTAAACATTATTAAGATGGCATTATTTAAAGTGGCATTGTTTAAAGTGATTAGTGATCCATTTATTAAAGTGTCCAGTGATTGGTTGTCAATATAGGCAGCAGCCTCTGAGTTAGTGATTGCTGTTTAGCAGTGTTATGGCCTTGTGATAGAAGCTGTTCTTCAATCTCTCGGTCCCAGCTTTGATGCACCTGTACTGACCTCGCCTTCTGGATGGTAGCTGTATGAACAGGCAGTGGCTCAGGTGATTGTTGTCCTTGATTATCTTTTTGGCCTTCCTGTGACATCGGGTTCTGTAAGTGTCATGGAGGGCAGGTAGTTTGCCCTCTGTGATGCGTTGTGCAGAACACACCACTCTCTGGAGTGCCTTACGGTTGAGGGCGGTGCAGTTGCCCGACCAGGCTGTGATACAACCCGACAGGATGCTCTCAATTGTGCATTTGTAAAAGTTTGTCAGGGTTTTAGGTGACAAAAAATCTCACATAATATAATTAGCTCACATAATATAATTTAAAAGCATGTATTAAGGTGTCTATAATATAATACATGTGGCAATAACTAATGTAGACATCAATAAATTGATTTCTACAGCTTTAAAATATTTTTTACAATGGTGGAGGAGTGCCAAGATGGAGGCAAGTTGAGCTATCGGTCATCTAGTGTAGTAATGTGTGTCATTGTTGTATATTTGATGAATTTGTACCTTTCCTCTGTATATTTAGTGTTTTTTTGTGGATTGTGTGCTGTCCTGGTCACTGTTGCAATGCTATGCCTTTTGGCCAGGTCGTCATTGTAAAGGATAATTGGTTCTCAATTGACTTACCTGGTTAAATATAAAATAAAATAAATACCTGGTCCCTTAGTTTAGAATTCTTCCTCATTTATTCAACATTTGGGGATATTAGAATCCTCGTCTTAACCGTTTACCTTCAACCTTTCCTCTCCTCACCGCCTCGTCCTGTTGTGAGATCATGAGTGTATATGTTGCAACAGATGGGGGACACAAAGGGTTGTTTACTCAGGGACGTGCTGGGGGACCAGGATCTGGAAGAGGAGGGAGGTTATTATAATCAATAACCCCCAAACACCAACACCTGTCTGGGGCAGGATGGTCCAGCTCACTCTCCTGGAGCTGAGTCTTCCATGGATGGCCTGGTTCACTCTATTTCAACCTCTGCCTTCCAACTTCATCCCTCTATATCTTGGATTTGGGCCTCCCTCCATTCTCCCCCTTCTTCCATACCCTTTCCCTTCACATTCCCTCCTACATTTCTACTCTACTGTATATCGAACAGAAACAAAATAAGAAAGGGAAACGATGACACAAAACCTCCCTTTCCCTCTGCGTCCAATGAACTAGGCCAGTACAACACAGCAAACATTGCAGAAACCCTTTAAAAACATCATGACAACGTACGACTCTCGAACCTGAGTTAACCTGAGATCCATTTGTCATTTTTAATGGTGTGGTGTGGAGGGGGACAGTGTTTTGAGCTCTCGACCCTGCTTGGCCGCAGTGCGCCACAGTGGATTTACGAGGTCCACCTAGCTCTTATTTGTCATGCCGCGGTCCCCAGTACCAGTACTGTCACCTCTGACCACCAGGGCCAGCTCCAGAGGAGGGCTGCAGCCCAAGCCAATCTATCCTTGTGTACTGTCCTCACCCTGGGGAAGGAAGAGAGGAGAGGAGGTAAGAATAATGCTGGAGCAGGAGCACATCCTCCCCCAGACCCTCACACTATAAACATGCCGATACATAGGTAGACACACACACACACCTTTTGCACGTACACACAAATCACACACACACACAAAGATTCACACTATATGAAATGCTTTGAAAGGCTGGTCATGGCTCACATCAACACCATCATCCCAGACACCCTGGGCCCACTCCAATTTGTATTCCGCCCCAACAGATCCACTGATAACGCAATCTCTACTGTACTCCACACTGCCCTCTCCCACCTGGACAAGAGGAACACCTATGTGAAAATGTTGTTCCTTGACTACAGCTCAGCGTTGAACACCATAGTGCCCTCCAAGCACATCAGTAAGCTAAGCACCCTGGGACTAAACACCTCCCTCTGCAGCTGGATCCTGGACTTCCTGACGGGCAGCCCCCAGGTGGTAAGGGTAGGCAACAACCTATCCACCACGCTGACCCTCAACACAATGGCCCCTCATGGGTGTGTAATTAGTCCCCTCCTGTATCCCTTTTCACCCACAACTGTGTGGTTGTGCACAATTCCAAAACCATCATTAAGTTTTCCGATGACACGATGGTGGTAGGCCTGATCACCGACAATGATGAGACAGCCTGCAGGGGGGAGGTCAGAGACAACAACCTCTCCCTCAACGCCATCGAGACAAAGGAGCTGATTGTGGACTACAGGAAACGGAAGGCCAGGCATCCACATTGGCGGGGCTGTAGTGGAGCGGTCGAGTTCCTCTGTGTCCACATCACTAAGGAATTATCATGGTCCACACACCAACACAGTCGTGAACAAAGCACAACAAGACCTCTCCCCCTCAGAAGGCTGAAAAGATTTGGCATGGGCCCTCAGATCCTCAAAAAGGTATACAGCTGCACCATTGACAACATTTTGACTGGCTGCATCGCCGCTTGGTATGGCAACTGCTTGGCATCCGACCCGAAGGCGCTACAGAGGGTAGTGCATACAGCCCAGTACATCACTGGGGCCGAGCTCCCAGGACTTGTATACCAGGCGGCGTCAGAGGAAGGCCCTAAACATTGTCAAAGACTCCAGCCACCGAAGTCGTAGACTGTTCTCTCTGCTACTGCAAAACAAGCGGTACCGATGCACCAAGTCTAGAACCATCAGGGCCCTGAACAGCTTCTACCCCCAAGCCATAAGACTGCTAAATAGTTAGTCCGGGTAGCTATTGCTTAACCAATTAACTATCTGCATTGGCCCTTTTTGCACTAACTCTTTTGACTCATCACACACACTGCTGTTACTGTTTATTATCTATCCTGTTGCCTAGTCACTTTATCCCTACAGTATATATATATATACTGTAGGTAGCGATAAAGTGACTAGGCAATCTACCTCAATTACCTCAGCACATCAACTCGGTACTGGTACCCAGTATATACAGTGGGGAGAACAGTGGGGAGAACAAGCATTTGATACACTGCCAATTTTGCAGGTTTTCCTACTTACAAAGCATGTAGAGGTCTGTAATTTTTATCATAGTTACACTTCAACTGTCTACACTTCAACAAAAATCCAGAAAATCACATTGTATGATTTTTAAGTAATGAATTTGCATTTTATTGCATGACATAAGTATTTGATACATCAGAAAAGCAGAACTTAATATTTGGAACACAAACCTTTGTTTGCAATTACAGAGATCATACGTTTCCTGTAGTTCTTGACCAGGTTTGCACAAACTGCAGAAGGGATTTTGGCCCACTCCTCCATACAGACATTCTCCAGATCCTTCAGGTTTCGGGGCTATCGCTGGGCAATACGGACTTTCAGCTCCTCCAAAGATTTTCTATTGGGTTCAGGTCTGGAGACTGGCTAGGCCACTCCAGGACCTTGATATGCTTCTTACGGAGCCACTCCTTAGTTGCCCTGGCTGTGTGTTTTGGGTCGTTGTAATGCTGGAAGACCCAGCCACGACCCATCTTCAATGCTCTTACTGAGGGAAGGAGCTTGTTGGCCAAGATCTCGCGATACATGGCCCCATCCATCCTCCCCTCAATATGGTGCAGTCGTCCTGTCCCCTTTGCAGAAAAGCGTCCCCAAAGATGTTTCCACCTCCATGCTTAACGGTTGGGATGGTGTTCTTGGGGTTGTACTCATCCTTCTTCTTCCTCCAAACACGGCAAGTGGAGTTTAGACCAAAAAGCTCTATTTTTGTCTCATCAGACCACATTACCTTCTCCCATTCCTCCTCTGGATCATCCAGATGGTCATTGGCAAACTTCAGATGGGCCTGGACATGCGCTGCCTTGAGCAGGGGGACCTTGCGTGCGCTGCAGGATTTTAATCCATGACGGTGTAGTGTGTTACTAATGGTTTTCTTTGAGACTGTGGTCCCAGCTCTCTTCAGGTCATTGACCAGGTCCTGCCGTGTAGTTCTGGGCTGATCCCTCACCTTCCTCATGATCATTGATGCCCCATGAGGTGAGATCTTGCATGGAGCCCCAGACCGAGGGTGATTGACCGTCATCTTGAACTTCTTCCATTTTCTAATAATTGCGGCAACAGTTGTTGCCTTCTCACCAAGCTGCTTGCCTATTGTCCTGTGGCCCATCCCAGCCTTGTGCAGGTCTACAATTTTATCCCTGATGTCCTTACACAGCTCTCTGCTCTTGGCCATTGTGGAGAGGTTGGAGTCTGTTTGATTGAGTGTGTGGACAGGTGTCTTTTATAGAGGTAACTAGTTCAAACAGGTGCAGTTAATACAGGTAATGAGTGGAGAACAGGAGGGCTTCTTAATGAAAAACGAACAGGTCTGTGAGAGCCGGAATTCTTACTGGTTGGTAGGTGATCAAATACTTATGTCATGCAATAAAATGCTAATTAATTACTTAAAAATCATACAATGTGATTGTCTGGATTTTTGTTTTAGATTCCGTCTCTCACAGTTGAAGTGTACCTATGATAAAAATGACAGACCTCTACATGCTTTGTAAGTAGGGAAAACCTGCAAAATCGGCAGTGTATCAAATACTTGTTCTCCCCACTGTACAGTATAGCCAAGTTATTGTTACTCATTGTGTATTTATTCCTCCTGTTTTTATTTTTCTATTATTCTATTATCTCTTTTTTGTTCTCCCTACATTGTTGGGAAGGTAACTAAGTAACTAAGCACTTCACTGTTGGGGCGGCAGTGTAGCCTAGTGGTTAGAGCATTGGACTAGTAACCGAAAGGTTGCAAGTTCAAATCCCCGAGCTGACAAGGTACAAATCTGTCGTTCTGCCCCTGAACAGGCAGTTAACCCACTGTTCCCAGGCCGTCATTGAAAATAAGAATTTGTTCTTAACTGACTTGCCTAGTTAAATAAAGGTAAAAAAAATAAATAAAAGCACTTCACTGTTAGTCTACACCTGTTGTTTATGAAGCCATTTGATGTGATTTATGAACAGAAGTACACACACTTATACAGACAGCTTATGTTACACACACACACACACACACACAGAACACCAACACATCTACACAACGTATTGTGATAATGATTCACAATTCAGCAGCACAAGCACTCACCCACTCCAAGAGCTTGAGTCCAATACTGCAAAAGCACATTGGTTTACACAAAAGTATTTCTAAAGTAATGTATCAGTCTAGACTGTGTGTGTGTGTGTTTAACTATACTTGTGGGGACCAGAAATCCCCACAAGAATAGTAAAAAAGCAGATATCTCAGATATCTAAGAGGGTTTTATAAATAAGCATCAACCAGTGGGTCTTGCAACGGGTATACAGAGATGACCAGTTTGTTTACAGAGGAGTATAGAGTGCAGTGATGTGTCCTATGAGGAGCATTGGTGGCAAATCTGATAGTAAAGAATATCTAGCCGCTCGAGAGCACCCTTATACCCTGTCTACACCGCCCGTGTCGCTCGTGCGAGCATGGCAAAATACATTTTGAAATCTATGTTATTAAATTATTGCACCCACACTGCTCGCACGCACCAACGAGTGTCTGCGTTGACAAGGGCTAAAATAGAAGTCAGTTATATTTGTGACGCAGATCTCGCTGCAAGTCCTGCCTCTCCCATCTCCTCGTTGGTTTATAGAAGCAGGTACCCACGTGCCATCTCCTCATTGGTTACACCCACGTGGGTGACTGGAAGACGATCGAGGTCAGTGGCAGTAATGCACCTAATTTATGAAAGTTTCCAATCGCAATATAAAGTCCAGAGAAGAAAAGGACTGGAAGGAGGAGAGACGACTAGAAACGATTTAGTTGACGGTTTTATGTGTGGATTAATTGTCGGAGTAGAGGACCTTGTACAAATTAGCTAGCAACAGCAAGCTAGCTAAATAGGACAAATTAGCTAGCAAGTTCAAGCTAGCTAGCTAAATTGCCATAAATGTTTAATGCTTTTCGGCCTGTCCCCAAATTAATGTAATTGGTTCAGAATATGCTTTGATATTTTAACATGCATGTCGTGATTGCATTTGATGTAGGGGGACAAAATAAATGTATGCACGATGGCACATGATGGTGCACGCATGCAGCCGATTTGGGTTCCGTGTTACCTGGCGATCTATAAATGATGTCTCAGTAATCTAGCATGGGTAGGATGGTTATCTGAATCAGGGTTAGTTTGGCAACTGGGGTGAAAGAGGAGTGATTACGATAAAGGAAACCACGTCTCGATTTAACTTTAGCCTGCAGCTTTGATATGTGCTGAGAGAAGGACAGTTTACCGTCTAGCCATACTCCCAAGTACTTGTATGAGGTGACTACCTCAAGCTCTAAACCCTTAGAGGTGGTAATCACACCTGTGGGGGAGGGGCATTCTTACCAAACCACATGACCTTTGTTTTTGGAGGTGTTCCGGACAAGGTTAAGGGCAGAGAAAGCTTGTTGGACACTAAGAAAGCTTTGTTGTAGAGCATTTAACACAAAATCCAGGGAGGGGCCAGCTGAGTGTAAGACTGTATCATCTGCATATAAATGGATGAGAGAGCTTCCTACTGCCTGAGCTATGTTGTTGATGTAAAATGAAAAGACTGTGGGGCCTGGGATTGAGCCTTGGGGTTCTCCCTTGGTGACATGCAGTGGCTGAGACAGCAGATTTTCTAACTTTATACACTGCACTCTTTGAGAGAGGTAGTTAGCAAACCAGGCCAAAGACCCCTCAGAGACACCAATACTCCTTACCCGGCCCACAAGAATGGAATGGTCTACCTTATCAAAAGCTGTGGCCAAGTCAATAAAAATAGCAGGACAACATTGCTTAGACCTTATACGGTCTGATATATCACATCTGTCAGCCAATCAGCATTCAGGGCTTGAACCACCCATTTTATAATATCCCTATATACCACTCGGCTCACAACACAGGCCAGAAGTGTACACTATAGATGCTGCAGGATATGGATAGTGTAGAATTGCATTCTACTTCACACAGCATTATAGGTCAGCAGATCAGCACTAGCCCTGTAACAAAGATGCATACAGGCCCACACACACACAAGAACTCACACACACACACACACACACACACACACACACACACACACACACACACACACACACACACACACACACACACATGTAGCCGCTCATAAAACACATATCCCGTTGTGAAGATTTTATTTTCCATTGCCCTGCTACAGCAGAGAGAGCATGGCGTTGTCTGCTCTAGTTCAATACCTTCACAAGGCGCTGTGTAGACACTGTGCCTATAGAATAATGGGCAATTGGGTTGTTGGTTTTTAAAGGAAAGGCATTACTCGTACTAGATGTAGACTTGCTCCTGCAATACTACATGTAAAATAAACTGTCACGTCCTACTGGGCACACACTGGTTGAATCAACGTTGTTGCTACGTCATTTTAATTATATTATGTTGAACCAATGTTAAATCGATGTTGAATTGACATCTGTGCCCAGTGGAATGCATACTGTAAATATGATTAGCTCATGGTCATTGCTATCATCTAAATTGAATAACACTAAGAACACAAAATCAAATCCCTCACTTGTATTTGATGTGTGATCGGTGGTCTGGGTTGATTCAATCTTATGTGTGTTCTGGTGTTTGTTGCGTGTTCAAATCTCTGAGATGTGTGTGTTATGTGTGTTCTGGTGTTTGTTGCGTGTTCAAATCTCTGAGATGTGTGTGTTATGTGTGTTCTGGTGTTTGTTGCGTGTTCAAATCTCTGAGATGTGTGTGTTATGTGTGTTCTGGTGTTTGTTGCGTGTTCAAATCTCTGAGATGTGTGTGATATGTGTGTTCTGGTGTTTGTTGCGTGTTCAAATCTCTGAGATGTGTGTGTTATGTGTGTTCTGGTGTTTGTTGCGTGTTCAAATCTCTGAGATGCGTGTGTTATGTGTGTTCTGGTGTTTGTTGCGTGTTCACATCTCTGTGAGATGTGTGTGTTCTGGTGTTTGTTGCGTGTTCACATCTCTGAGATGCGTGTGTTATGTGTGTTCTGGTGTTTGTTGCGTGTTCAAATCTCTGAGATGTGTGTGTTATGTGTGTTCTGGTGTTTGTTGCGTGTTCAAATCTCTGAGATGCGTGTGTTATGTGTGTTCTGGTGTTTGTTGCGTGTTCACATCTCTGTGAGATGTGTGTGTTCTGGTGTTTGTTGCGTGTTCACATCTCTGAGATGCGTGTGTTATGTGTGTTCTGGTGTTTGTTGTGTGTTCACATCTCTGTGAGATGTCTATACATTTATCATGCTTTTGACCTGTAAACATCAGTATGGTTGGTCCACATCACCATGAAATAAAACAATGTTCTGTGACCTTTGTATTCCTCTTCATTCAATCCACCTGTTCTCCATCTAGGTTGACCTCTACTGGTGTGGTAGGAGAGAAAACAAAGGCACCAGAACTGGTGTGAGTGAGAGGGGGCTGGGTCGAAGACAAGGGCTGGTGATGATAGAACCATTATGAATGCATGAAAATGAAACGTCCAACTCAATAAATATACACGCTCAGATGACGGAGAATGGAGGATGGTCTCTCTCGTACCCAGGCCCCTGGGGGGACGGAATCGTTATTAGGCTCTGTTCGGCCTGTTCATTTATATTCAGTGGAATGCTATCATATTAGAGCCAGGGCTGAATACAGATGTGGATGTGGTCTAAGGCTAGAGCAATGTCTACAAAATGGAGGGTTGGAAGGACCTATTGGAAGGTGTGTGTGTGTGAGTGTGTGTGCGAGAGAGAGAAAGAGACTGAGAGAGAGACAAAGAGAGAGACAGAGAAAGAGAAAGAGAAAGAGACAGAGAGAGAGACAGAGAAAGAGACAGAGAGAGAGACAGAGAGAGAGACAGAGAAAGAGACAGAGAGAGACAGAGAAAGAGAGACAGAGAGAGACAGAGAGACAGAGAGAGAGAGAGAGACAGAGAGACAGAGAGACAGAGAAAGAGACAGAGAGACAGAGAAAGAGACAGAGAGACAGAGAAAGAGACAGAGAGACAGAGAGAGAGAGGAGACAGAGAGAGAGACAGAGAGAGATAAAGAGAGACAGACAGACAGAGAGAAAGAAAGAGAGAAAGAGTTAGCGAGACAGAGAAAGAGACAGAGACAGAGACAGAAAGAGAGAGGAGACAGAGAGATGATATCCCCCATTGCTCCTCACAACTATTAATGTAATGTAATGCTTGTACAGAGGCTGAGGCACCATTATTTGCTGTAGTATCACAGTTTGGTTAATAAGTAATTGGCCCATTTTCATTTGTTTCAAGATTCCACAGCTAATTACCATAAATCAACCTACTAACACAGAGAAGCTTCTCTCCTCAACGCTGAGTAAGAGCATCATTAGCTGGCTGCAGTGTGCGTGTCTCGCTCCACTGCAGAATGATTGACTGTTAATATGTGCACTCTTCTCTTCTGTCGGGCCCTACTCAGTCAGCTGCCATGGGGTTTGTTATGACAGAGAATACACTACTAACACACATGCACGTGCACACACACACTATCTCCCAGCAGAAACAATGCTAGCAACCCTGGGCAGCGGAGACATCACACATTCATCAGTAGAACGAGTAGGATTCTGTGTTTTCACATGCAGAGGAGATTGCTGTTGATAAAAAGGCTTTATCTGCCTTCCTGATGAAGACTATATTTTATGGAAAAATATGTACGTTTCTGAACGATTTCTGAGCGGCGCAGAATACTGTTAGATTTCAGAAGGGCGCTCCTCCCTCACCACCTTTGCCGTTCACGTCACGGGCCATAGCACAGAGCACTAAAGTCAACTCCCTCAGTGATACACCTCTAAGATAAAAACAAATAGGTGGACAGGTGAGTGAGAAATAATAAAGCAACAACGAAAGCATTTCAACATTATACTAAACTCCTCCGACATCTCATCTTCTAGGATCTCTCTCCTTTACCCATTTATCCCTAAACATCATCTAGCTCCATCCCTTCTTTCTGATCCAGTCTGATATGTCCTCTGTATCCTGTGACATTTCACTCCTAGACTGTATCCCAAATGTCATCCTATTCCCTATATAGTGCATTACTTTTGACCAGGTCCCATAGAGAAAAGGGTGCCATTTAGGACACAGCCCTAGTCTCCTGCCAGTCAACCTGCATTGTGGAGAAAACTCCAACCCTATCCCAGTCCCAGTCTCATAGATGGGATAAAAGTCTCTATTGGCAGAGAAACAGACCGAAAGAGAGAAACTGAGGTCAAGTCACTCTGGCCTTTCTCTCTGCTTGTCACTGATCTCCTGTCATGGGCTGGCCTGAACAGACCCCTGTAAATGAAACATCCGGACAGGATTTGAATTCAAAACACCTTGAACCTGACTGACTGCAAAGAGCTTGAGTATCCATTGACAGCTGCATTGACTGACTGGGGTATTGTGGTATTTGTGTGTTTAGGAAATGGATCATTTGACATATTTGATTATTGCTTTTCGATGGATAATGGTAAGGATGTGGTCATGAGGGATAAAAGGAAAGATTAAAGGCAAAATTCAGTTCAAACACACACGCATGCACGCACGCACGCACACACACACACACACACACTGACCTTCAGATATTAACTGTGACCTTTAAGAGTGATCTTCTCTCTCAGCGTGCATCATCACATAAATAAACATTGCCTTCGGACATGGCTCAAGCCATTATCGGTGTGTCACAGTCTACCTGACAGCGTATACACACACACACAGCATGCCCTGAGCATCCTCCTCAGTGAATTTCATACAAATAGAAATTGTGAAATGTTTAAAAAGTGATCCTTTTTAGATAAAACTATACTAAAAATATGAATGTCATCAGCTAGCTTCTGTCCTCCTCTGGTTACATTGACTTCAGTACAAAACCTACAGTAGGGGGCTCATGGTTCTCACCCCCTTCCATAGACTTACACAGTAATTATGACAACTTCCGGAGGACATACTCCAATCTATCAGAGCTCTTGCAGCATGAACTGACATGCTGTCCACCCAATTAAAGGATCAGAGAATTAATCTAGTACTGGAAGCATAAGCTACAGCTAGCTAGTACTGAAGTGCATAACATGTGGTTATTGACTCAAAGAGAGAGAAAGACAAGTTGAACAATTTTGAACAAAAAATTATTTCAAAATTAAGGAAAAGCAAGAGACAGAGAGAGAGAGACAGTGATATTTCATAGTATTTTTTTCAACTTTCCCTTACTACTGCATCAAATGCATGTAGGTAGTTTAGCCTCCTCAAACACCCTGCTCAAACACAGAGGGATGCTATGTTAGCTAGCTGACTATGGAACTCTTCCAAGTCAAAGTGTAACTGTTAAACTGTTTGCTGCTGACTGTTCAATGTCACTGTACTGCATGATTGTAGCGGGTTTACTAACGTGTTAGTTCTAGTAGCTATGATGATTATGATGTGACAACAATGTCGGCTGTTTTGTAGTGGTCAGCGGTCATGATATTAAGGTTTTCTGGCCTGGTCTCAGACAGCTGATGTGTTGTGCACTGAAGTCCACAAGCAAAGGGAAAAGGTGAGAGAAGGAGAACGCCTTGATAGATGTGAGAAGGAATTATATATACAAGTATGTGGCTGCTATGAAAGTGAACTGTGTGGACATGTGATCAAGTGTGTATTCATTATGCCAATTCTGTTGAAAACGTTTCTGACACGGAACAAAACAGTGATAAACATACCTGAATTTGTCCAATAGAAACTTATTTGCAACTGGACTTATTTGTTGGACTAATGATTACACCCTAGTTCAGCTAGACACAGGCAAGAGTGTGCAAGGCGGTATTGAATGTGTCACTGTCTGCCACCATGATTACTCAAAATGACGTTGTCGACTTTTCATTACCTACGTTGTAAACTTTCATTCATAGGTTGTAGCAACGTCATGATGGGTATAGGGAAAGTTTGAGTATCACGTAAGTAGCCTAAACCTATTGATGTTACATTGACCTGGGTGAATGATTTATGAATGACAGTCATCCAATATGCTGTGATAGAAATAAGGCCATGTTCATAAGGAAAATAAACGTCACAGAACCGCCACTGATCCCCATCCCTGTCAAACTATGAATGTCAGAACGGTGATCCATGGAAAGACACATCACTGGTGGTGACATCTGAGGATGTGAACTCATCTAAGATCTCAACAGGTCCTATTTTTACTAGTATTTTTCTCTTACCATTTTCATTTGAGAAAGATTGTTATGCAAGCCGTACAATTCTGTTATTATTTAGAAAATAACTCTGTCCCAACGTGTTCCACGTCTTCCACAACCACACAGGCCTAAATAATCTGCATTTCTGTTCCTTATTTAATGCATTTTTGGAATCGCAAATGCTGTCACTACAAACCACAAATGTATCCTACAAAACTACTTCCGGTGGGTGGGGGGAGGGGTGTGGTGGTGGTGGTGGTGGGGGGGGGGGGGGGGGGGTCCCACCAGATTTGCAAAATACCACATTAAAACTTCCCTACACTTCCAAGTGCGCAACACTTGTTTTCCAGGACTCCCTGTTACTTCCTAAAATCATGGCTGACAGCTGCAGTACAGGTGTATTGTTAGATGAAATATACTGCCACTGAAGACAAGCTCCCTCTTTCACCTGTCAAACACTTCTAACAGAACAAGGGGAAATGACAGGTGTGTGTGTCACAGGAGGCTGCTGAGGGGAGGACTGCTCATAATATAATGGCTGTAATGGAGTCAATGGAATGGTACCAAACACATGGTTTCACACATGTTCGATAGCATTCCATTTCCTCACAAATAAAATACCACCAGCTGCCTGTGGTGAGTGTGTTTGTGTTTGTTTTACTATCCTTAGGTACGTAGGTACCACAATTTCTAATGAGGTTATTAAAACAAGGAAAATGCTGACAAGTGGGGACATTTTGACAGTCCCCAAGAGGAAAAATGCTATTTTAGGCTTAGGGGTTAGGTTTAGGGTTAGGGTTACAATTAAGGTTGGAGTTAGGGTTAGGGGTTACGGTTAGGTTTAGGGTTGGGGTTAGGAGTTAGGGTTAGGAGTTAGGAGTTAGGGTTAGGTATAGATTTGGGTTAGGGTTAGGGTTAGGGTCCGGTTAAGAGTTAAGGTTTGTGTTAGAGAAAATAGGATTTTGGATGAAATCAATTATTTGGTCTCCACAAGGATAGCAATACAAAACTGCGTGTATGTGCGTGCATGTGTGCGTGTGTGTGTGTGTGTGTGTGTGTGTGTGTGTGTGTGTGTGTGTGTGTGTGTGTGTGTGTGTGTGTGTGTGTGTGTGTGTGTGTGTGTGTGTGTGTGTGTGTGAGACACAAGCTCAGTCCCAACAATTACAATTACCATTTCTACCACAGATGACAACTTGGACAGTTTGAACTGTCCCTGCACAGGTGAAAGATTGTAGGCTCCACACGGTCACTGTACAATACCCTGCAGGACCACATTTAAGTTGTCTGGAGACAATAGCTGTCTAAAACACCAGACAGTCAGGGGCCATGGTAAATGAATTTGGGTTGCCAAGGAAACCACTGGCTGAAGAGGGAACAAAATGTATCTAGCAGGACCAGGTTTCATTTCGAATTGAGAAACAGAAATGTATACTGAACTAAAATATAAATGTAACGTGTTTCATGACCTCAAATAAAAGATCCCAAAAATGTTCCATGCGAACAGAAGCTTAATTCTCTCAAATGTTGTGTACAAATTTGTTAACATCCCTATAAGTGAGCATTTCTCCATTGAAAAGATAATCCATCCACCTGACAGGTGTGGCATATCCAGAAGCTGATTAAACATCATGATCTGATTACACAGGTGCACCTTGTACTGGGGACAATAAAAGGACACTCTAAAATGTGCAATTTTGTCACACAGCACAATGCCACAGATGTGAAATCAAATATAATCTCATCTTATTGGTCACATACACATGGTTAGCTGATGTTAATGCGAGTGTAGCGAAATGCTTGTGCTTCTAGTTCCAACAGTGGAGTAATATCTAACAAATAATCTAACAATTCCCAAAAACTACCTAATACACACAAATCTAAAGCTGTAAATCAGAATATGTACATATAAATATATGGATGAGCGATGGCCGAGCGGCATAGGCAAGGTGCAGTAGATGGTATAAAATACAGTATATACATGTGATTTGGGTAATGTAAGATATGTAAACATTATTAAAGTAGCATTATTTAAAGTGGCATTGTTTAAAGTGACTAGTGATCCATTTATTAAAGTGTCCAGTGATTGGGTCTCAATGTGGGCAGCAGCCTCTGAGTTAATGATTGCTGTTTAGCAGTCTGATGGCTATGAGAAAGAAGCTGTTTCTCATGCTCTCGGTCCGAGTTTTGATACACCTGTACTGACCTTGCCTTCTGGATGATAATGGTTTGAACAGGGAGTGGCTCGGGTGGTTGTAGGCTTTCCTGTGACATCGGGTGCTGTAGGTGTCATGGAGGGCAGGTAGTTTGCCCCCGGTGATGCGTTGTGCAGAGCGCACCACCCTCTGGAGAGCCTTGCGGTTGAGGGCGGTGCAGTTGCTGTACCAGGCTGTGATACAGCCCGACAGGATGCTGGCGATTGTGCATCTGTAAAGTTTTCTTCAGCCTCCTGAGGTTGAAGAGACGCTGTTGTGCCTTCTTCACAACACTGTCTGTGTGGGTGGACCTTTCAATTGGTCTGGGATATGTACGTCCAGGAACTTAAAACTTTCCACCTGCTCCACTGCTGACTCTTCAATGTGGATAGGGGAGTTGTCCTGCTGTTTCCTGAAGTCCATAACTATCTCCTTTGTTTTGTTGACGTTGAGTGAGAGGTTGTTTTCCTGACACCACACTCTGACTGCCCTCACCTCCTCCCTGTAGGCTGGCTCGTCGTTGTTGGTGATCAAGCCCACTACTGTTGTGTCGTCTGCAAACTTAATGATTGAGTTGGAGGCGTGCATGGCCACGCAGTCGTGGGTGAACAGGGAGTACAGGAGAGGGCTGAGCACACACCCTTGTGGGGCCCTGTTGAGGGTCATTGAAGTGGATATGTTGCTTCCTACCTTCACCACCTGGGGGAGGCCCATCATAAAGTCCAGGACCCAGTTGCACAGGGCGTGGTTGAGACCCAGGACCTCCAGCTTGATGATGAGCTTGGAGGGTACTGTGGTGTTGAATGCTGAGCTGTAGTCAATGAAGAGCATTCTTACATAGGTATTCCTCTTGTCCAGATGGGATAGGGCAGCGTGCAGTGTGATGGATATTGCGTAATCTGTGGACCTGTTGGGGCGGTATGCAAACTGAAGTGGGTCTAGCGTGGCGGGTGAGGTGGAGGTGATCCTTGACTAGTCTTTCAAAGCACTTCATGATGACAGAAGTGAGTGCTAAGGGGGCGGCAGTCATTTAGTTCAGTTAGCTTTGTCTTCTTGGGTACAAGAACAATGGTAGCCATCTTGAAGCATCTGGGGACAACAGATTCGGATAGGGAGCGATTAAATATGGTCGTAAACACACCAGCCAGCTGGTCTGCTGATTCTCTGAGGACGTGGCTAGGGATGCCGTCTGGGACAGCAGCCTTGCGAGGTTTAACATGTTTAAATGTTTTACTCACGTCATCCACTGAGAAGGAGAGGTCTATTGTCTCTATTATATTATGACAGACCAGCTAGATCTACTGTCTCTATTATAATATGACAGACCAGCTACATCGACTGTCTCTATTTTATTATGACAGACCAGCTAGATCTACTCTCTCTATTATAATATGACAGACAAGCAAGATCTACAGTATATATTATAATATGAAGACAAGCAAGATATATTGTCTCTTTTATATTATGACAGACCAGCTAGATCTACTGTCTCAATTATATTATGACAGACCAGCTAGATCTACTGTCTCAATTATATTATGACAGACCAGCTAGATCTATTGTCTCTATTATATTATGACAGACCAGCTAGATCTACTGTCTCTATTTCATTATGACAGACCAGCTCGACCTACTGTCACAATTATATTATGACAGACCAGCAAGATCTACTGTCTCTATGATATTATGACAGACCAGCTAGATCTACTGTCTCTATTATATTATGACAGATGAGCTACATCGACTGTCTCTATTATAATATGACAGACCAGCTAGATCTACTGTCTCTGTTATAATATGACAGACCAGCTAGATCTACTGTCTCTATTTCATTATGACAGACCAGCAAGATCTACTGTCTCTATTATATTATGACAGACCAGCTAGATCTACTGTCTCTATTATATTATGACAGATCAGCTACATCGACTGTCTCTATTTTATTATGACAGACCAGCTAGATCTACTCTCTCTATTATAATATGACAGACAAGCAAGATCTACAGTATATATTATAATAAGAAGACAAGCAAGATATACTGTCTCTTTTATATTATGACAGACCAGCTAGATCTACTGTCTCAATTATATTATGACAGACCAGCTAGATCTACTGTCTCAATTATATTATGACAGACCAGCTAGATCTATTGTCTCTAGTATATTATGACAGACCAGCTAGATCTACTGTCTCTATTTCATTATGACAGACCAGCTAGACCTACTGTCTCTATTATATTATGACAGACCAGCTCGACCTACTGTCACAATTATATTATGACAGACCAGCAAGATCTACTGTCTCTATTATATTATGACAGACCAGCTAGATCTACTGTCTCTATTATATTATGACAGATCAGCTACAATCGACTGTCTCTATTATAATATGCCAGACCAGCTAGATCTACTGTCTCTGTTATAATATGACAGACCAGCTAGATCTACTGTCTCTATTTCATTATGACAGACCAGCAAGATCTACTGTCTCTATTATATTATGACAGACCAGCTAGAGCTACTGTCTCTATTATATTATGACAGATCAGCTACATCGATGTCCTATTATAATATGACAGACCAGCTAGATCTACTGTCTCTATTATATTATGACAGACAGCTAGATTACTGCTCTATTCTTATTATGACAGACCAGCAACATCGACTGTCCATGTTATATTAGACAGACCCAGAGATCTAATGTCTCTATTATAATATGACAGACCAGCTAGATTATACTGTCTCTATACATCTGACAGACCAGATAGATCTCCGGTCTCTAATAATATGACAGACCAGCTAGACCTCTGTTCAAATTATATTATGACAGAACAGCTAGACTACTTCTCCTATTATAATATGAAAGACCAGCTAGTTCTACTGTCTCTATTTAATTTGACAGACAGCTCGATCGACTGTCTCTATTCTATTATGACAGACCAGCTAGATCTACTCTCTCATTAAATATGGACAGACCAGCTAAGATATACTGTCTCTTTAATATGAAAACCAGCTAGATCTACTGTCTCTATTCATATTATGACAGACCAGCTACATTACTGTCTCTATTATAATGAACAGACCAGCTAAGATCTACTGTCTCTTATAATATGACAGACCAGCTAGATCTACTGCTCTTCCTATTATAATATGACAGACCAGCTAGATCCTACTGTCCTCAATATATTACGACAGACCAAGCTAGATCTACTGTCTCTATTATAATTATGACAGATCAGCCTAGATATACTGTCCTATTATATTGGACCAGCACCAAGCTAGATCTACTGTCTCTATTATAATAGACAGACCAGCTAGATCTACTGCTCCTAGTATAATATGACAGACCAGCTAGATCTACTGTCTCTATTATATTATGACAGACCAGCTAGATCTACTGTCTCTATTATATTATGACAGACCAGCTAGATCTACTGTCTCTATTATATTATGACAGACCAGCTAGATCTACTGTCTCTATTATATATGACAGACCAGCTAGATCTACTGTCTCTATTATATTATGACAGACCAGCTAGATCTACTGTCTCTATTATATTATGACAGACCAGCTAGATCTACTGTCTCTATTATATTATGACAGACCAGCTAGATCTACTGTCTCTATTATAATATGACAGACCAGCTAGATCTACTGTCTCTATTATATTTGACAGACCAGCTAGATCTACTGTCTCTATTATATTATGACAGACCAGCTAGATCTACTGTCTCTATTATATTATGACAGACCAGCTAGATCTACTGTCTCTATAATATGACAGACCAGCTAGATCTACTGTCTCTATTATATTATGACAGACCAGCTAGATCTACTGTCTCTATTATATTATGACAGACCAGCTAGATCTACTGTCTCTATTATAATATGACAGACCAGCTAGATCTACTGTCTCTTTATATTATGACAGACCAGCTAGATCTACTGTCTCTATTATATTATGACAGACCAGCTAGATCTACTGTCTCTATTATAATATGACAGACCAGCTAGATCTACTGTCTCTATTTATTATGACAGACCAGCTAGATCTACTGTCTCTATTATATTATGACAGACCAGCTAGATCTACTGTCTCTATAATATGACAGACCAGCTAGATCTACTGTCTCTATTATATTATGACAGACCAGCTAGATCTACTGTCTCTATTATATTATGACAGACCAGCTAGATCTACTGTCTCTATTATATTATGACAGACCAGCTAGATCTACTGTCTCTATTATATTATGACAGACCAGCTAGATCTACTGTCTCTATTATAATATGACAGACCAGCTAGATCTACTGTCTCTATTATAATATGACAGACCAGCTAGATCTACTGTCTCTATTATATTATGACAGACCAGCTAGATCTACTGTCTCTATTATAATATGACAGACCAGCTAGATCTACTGTCTCTATTATATTATGACAGACCAGCTAGATCTACTGTCTCTATTATATTATGACAGACCAGCTAGATCTACTGTCTCTATTATATTATGACAGACCAGCTAGATCTACTGTCTTATAATATGACAGACCAGCTAGATCTACTGTCTCTATTATATTATGACAGACCAGCTAGATCTACTGTCTCTATTATATTATGACAGACCAGCTAGATCTACTGTCTCTATTATAATATGACAGACCAGCTAGATCTACTGTCTCTTTATATTATGACAGACCAGCTAGATCTACTGTCTCTATTATATTATGACAGACCAGCTAGATCTACTGTCTCTCTATTTATTATGACAGACCAGCTAGATCTACTGTCTCTATTATATATGACAGACCAGCTAGATCTACTGTCTCTGTAATATGACAGACCAGCTAGATCTACTGTCTCTATTATATTATGACAGACCAGCTAGATCTACTGTCTCTATTATATTATGACAGACCAGCTAGATCTACTGTCTCTATTATATTATGACAGACCAGCTAGATCTACTGTCTCTATTATATTATGACAGACCAGCTAGATCTACTGTCTCTATTATATTATGACAGACCAGCTAGATCTACTGTCTCTATATTATGACAGACCAGCTAGATCTACTGTCTCTATTATATTATGACAGACCAGCTAGATCTACTGTCTCTATTATATTATGACAGACCAGCTAGATCTACTGTCTCTATTATATTATGACAGACCAGCTAGATCTACTGTCTCTATTATATTATGACAGACCAGCTAGATCTACTGTCTCTATTATAATATGACAGACCAGCTAGATCTACTGTCTCTATTATATATGACAGACCAGCTAGATCTACTGTCTCTATTATATTATGACAGACCAGCTAGATCTACTGTCTCTATTATAATATGACAGACAGCTAGATCTACTGTCTCTATTATATTATGACAGACCAGCTAGATCTACTGTCTCTATTATATTATGACAGACCAGCTAGATCTACTGTCTCTATTATATTATGACAGACCAGCTAGATCTACTGTCTATTATATTATGACAGACCAGCTAGATCTACTGTCTCTTATATATGACAGACCAGCTAGATCTACTGTCTCTATTATATATGACAGACCAGCTAGATCTACTGTCTCTATTATATTATGACAGACCAGCTAGATCTACTGTCTCTGTAATATGACAGACCAGCTAGATCTACTGTCTCTATTATATATGACAGACCAGCTAGATCTACTGTCTCTATTATAATTTGACAGACCAGCTAGATCTACTGTCTCTATTATAATATGACAGACCAGCTAGATCTACTGTCTCTATTATAATATGACAGACCAGCTAGATCTACTGTCTCTATTATATTATGACAGACCAGCTAGATCTACTGTCTCTATTATATTATGACAGACCAGCTAGATCTACTGTCTCTATTATATTATGACAGACCAGCTAGATCTACTGTCTCTATTATAATATGACAGACCAGCTAGATCTACTGTCTCTATATATTATGACAGACCAGCTAGATCTACTGTCTCTATTATAATATGACAGACCAGCTAGATCTACTGTCTCTATTATATTATGACAGACCAGCTAGATCTACTGTCTCTATTATAATATGACAGACCAGCTAGATCTACTGTCTCTATTAATTTGACAGACCAGCTAGATCTACTGTCTCTATTATATTATGACAGACCAGCTAGATCTACTGTCTCTATTATAATATGACAGACCAGCTAGATCTACTGTCTCTTAAATTATGACAGACCAGCTAGATCTACTGTCTCTATTATATTATGACAACCAGCTAGATCTACTGTCTCTATTATAATTATGACAGACCAGCTAGATCTACTGTCTCTATATATANAAGATCTACTGTCTCTATTATATTATGACAGACCAGCTAGATCTACTGTCTCTATTATATTATGACAGACCAGCTAGATCTAATGTTCTATTTATAATATGACAGACCAGCTAGATCTACTGTCTCTATTATATTATGACAGACCAGCTAGATCTACTGTCTCTATTATATTATGACAGACCAGCTAGATCTACTGTCTCTATTATATTATGACAGACCAGCTAGATCTACTGTCTCTATTATAATATGACAGACCAGCTAGATCTACTGTCTCTATTATATTATGACAGACCAGCTAGATCTACTGTCTCTATTATATTATGACAGACCAGCTAGATCTACTGTCTCTATTATAATATGACAGACCAGCTAGATCTACTGTCTCTATAATATGACAGACCAGCTAGATCTACTGTCTCTATTATATATGACAGACCAGCTAGATCTACTGTCTCTTTATTAATGACAGACCAGCTAGATCTACTGTCTCTATTATATATGACAGACCAGCTAGATCTACTGTCTCTATTATATTATGACAGACCAGCTAGATCTACTGTCTCTATTATATTATGACAGACCAGCTAGATCTACTGTCTCTATTATAATGACAGACCAGCTAGATCTACTGTCTCTATTTATAAGACAGACCAGCTAGATCTACTGTCTCTATTATATTATGACAGACCAGCTAGATCTACTGTCTCTATTATAATATGACAGAACCAGCTAGATCTACTGTCTCTATTATAATATGACAGACCAGCTAGATCTACTGTCTCTATTATATTATGACAGACCAGCTAGATCTACTGTCTCTATTTAATATGACAGACCAGCTAGATCTACTGTCTCTATTAATATGACAGACCAGCTAGATCTACTGTCTCTATTATATATGACAGACCAGCTAGATCTACTGTCTCTATATATTATGACAGACCAGCTAGATCTACTGTCTCTATTATATTATGACAGACCAGCTAGATCTACTGTCTCTATTATATTATGACAGACCAGCTAGATCTACTGTCTCTATTATATTATGACAGACCAGCGATCTACTGTCTCCTATTATATTATGACAGACCAGCTAGATCTACTGTCTCTATTATATTATGACAGACCAGCTAGATCTACTGTCTCTATTATATATGACAGACCAGCTAGATCTACTGTCTCTATTATAATATGACAGACCAGCTAGATCTACTGTCTCTATTATATTATGACAGACCAGCTAGATCTACTGTCTCTATTATAATATGACAGACCAGCTAGATCTACTGTCTCTATATTATGACAGACCAGCTAGATCTACTGTCTCTATTATATTATGACAGACCAGCTAGATCTACTGTCTCTATTATATTATGACAGACCAGCTAGATCTACTGTCTCTATTATAATATGACAGACCAGCTAGATCTACTGTCTCTTTATATTATGACAGACCAGCTAGATCTACTGTCTCTATTATATTATGACAGACCAGCTAGATCTACTGTCTCTATTATATTATGACAGACCAGCTAGATCTACTGTCTCTATTTATTATGACAGACCAGCTAGATCTACTGTCTCTATTATATTATGACAGACCAGCTAGATCTACTGTCTCTATTATATTATGACAGACCAGCTAGATCTACTGTCTCATTATATTATGACAGACCAGCTAGATCTACTGTCTCTATTATATTATGACAGACCAGCTAGATCTACTGTCTCTATTATATTATGACAGACCAGCTAGATCTACTGTCTCTATTATAATATGACAGACCAGCTAGATCTACTGTCTCTATTATATTATGACAGACCAGCTAGATCTACTGTCTCTATTATATTATGACAGACCAGCTAGATCTACTGTCTCTATTATATTATGACAGACCAGCTAGATCTACTCTCTCTATTATATTATGACAGACCAGCTAGATCTACTGTCTCTATTAATATGACAGACCAGCTAGATCTACTGTCTCTATTATATTATGACAGACCAGCTAGATCTACTGTCTCTACTATTATACATGACAGACCAGCTAGATCTACTGTCTCTATTATATATGACAGACCAGCTAGATCTACTGTCTCTATTATATTATGACAGACCAGCTAGATCTACTGTCTCTATTATATTATGACAGACCAGCTAGATCTACTGTCTCTATTATATTATGACAGACCAGCTAGATCTACTGTCTCTATTTATTATGACAGACCAGCTAGATCTACTGTCTCTATTATATATGACAGACCAGCTAGATCTACTGTCTCTATTATATTATGACAGACCAGCTAGATCTACTGTCTCTATTATATTATGACAGACCAGCTAGATCTACTGTCTCTATTATTATTGACAGACCAGCTAGATCTACTGTCTCTATTATATATGACAGACCAGCTAGATCTACTGTCTCTATTATATTATGACAGACCAGCTAGATCTACTGTCTCTATTATAATATGACAGACCAGCTAGATCTACTGTCTCTATTATATTTGACAGACCAGCTAGATCTACTGTCTCTATTATATTATGACAGACCAGCTAGATCTACTGTCTCTATTATATTATGACAGACCAGCTAGATCTACTGTCTCTGTAATATGACAGACCAGCTAGATCTACTGTCTCTATTATATTATGACAGACCAGCTAGATCTACTGTCTATTTATATTATGACAGACCAGCTAGATCTACTGTCTCTATTTATTATGACAGACCAGCTAGATCTACTGTCTCTATTATATTATGACAGACCAGCTAGATCTACTGTCTCTATTATATTATGACAGACCAGCTAGATCTACTGTCTCTATTATAATATGACAGACCAGCTAGATCTACTGTCTCTATTATATTATGACAGACCAGCTAGATCTACTGTCTCTATTATATTATGACAGACCAGCTAGATCTACTGTCTCTATTATATATGACAGACCAGCTAGATCTACTGTCTCTATTATATTATGACAGACCAGCTAGATCTACTGTCTCTATTATATTATGACAGACCAGCTAGATCTACTGTCTCTATTATATTATGACAGACCAGCTAGATCTACTGTCTCTATTATATTATGACAGACCAGCTAGATCTACTGTCTCTATTATAATATGACAGACCAGCTAGATCTACTGTCTCTATTATAATATGATGGACCAGCTAGATCTACTGTCTCTATTATAATATGACAACAGCTAGATCTACTGTCTATTATATTATGACAGACCAGCTAGATCTACTGTCTCTATTATATATGACAGACCAGCTAGATCTACTGTCTCTATTATTATGACAGACCAGCTAGATCTACTGTCTCTATTATAATATGACAGACCAGCTAGATCTACTGTCTCTATAATATGACAGACCAGCTAGATCTACTGTCTCTATTATATTATGACAGACCAGCTAGATCTACTGTCTCTATTATATTATGACAGACCAGCTAGATCTACTGTCTCTAATAATATGACAGACCAGCTAGATCTACTGTCTCTATTATATTATGACAGACCAGCTAGATCTACTGTCTCATTATATTATGACAGACCAGCTAGATCTACTGTCTCTATTATATTATGACAGACCAGCTAGATCTACTGTCTCTATTTCATAATGACAGACCAGCTAGATCTACTGTCTCTATTATATTATGACAGACCAGCTAGATCTACTGTCTCTATTATATTATGACAGACCAGCTAGATCTACTGTCTCTATTATATTATGACAGACCAGCTAGATCTACTGTCTCTATTATATTATGACAGACCAGCTAGATCTACTGTCTCTATTATATTATGACAGACCAGCTAGATCTACTGTCTCTATTATATTATGACAGACCAGCTAGATCTACTGTCTCTATTATATTATGACAGACCAGCTAGATCTACTGTCTCTATTATTATGACAGACCAGCTAGATCTACTGTCTCTATTATATTATGACAGACCAGCTAGATCTACTGTCTCTATTATAATGACAGACCAGCTAGATCTACTGTCTCTATTATAATATGACAGACCAGCTAGATCTACTGTCTCTATTTCATTATGACAGACCAGCTAGATCTACTGTCTCTATTATATTATGACAGACCAGCTAGATCTACTGTCTCTATAATATGACAGACCAGCTAGATCTACTGTCTCTATTTATTATGACAGACCAGCTAGATCTACTGTCTCTATTATATTATGACAGACCAGCTAGATCTACTGTCTCTATTATATTATGACAGACCAGCTAGATCTACTGTCTCTATTATATTATGACAGACCAGCTAGATCTACTGTCTCTATTATATTATGACAGACCAGCTAGATCTACTGTCTCTATTATATTATGACAGACCAGCTAGATCTACTGTCTCTATTATAATATGACAGACCAGCTAGATCTACTGTCTCTATTATATTATGACAGACCAGCTAGATCTACTGTCTCTATTATATTATGACAGACCAGCTAGATCTACTGTCTCTATTATAATATGACAGACCAGCTAGATCTACTGTCTATTTTAAATTATGACAGACCAGCTAGATCTACTGTCTCTATTATATTATGACAGACCAGCTAGATCTACTGTCTCTATTATATTATGACAGACCAGCTAGATCTACTGTCTCTATTATAATATGACAGACCAGCTAGATCTACTGTCTCTATTATATTATGACAGACCAGCTAGATCTACTGTCTCTATTATATTATGACAGACCAGCTAGATCTACTGTCTCTATTATATTATGACAGACCAGCTAGATCTACTGTCTCTATTTCATAATGACAGACCAGCTAGATCTACTGTCTCTATTATATATGACAGACCAGCTAGATCTACTGTCTCTATTATTATGACAGACCAGCTAGATCTACTGTCTCTATTATATTATGACAGACCAGCTAGATCTACTGTCTCTATTATATTATGACAGACCAGCTAGATCTACTGTCTCTATTATATATGACAGACCAGCTAGATCTACTGTCTCTATTATATTATGACAGACCAGCTAGATCTACTGTCTCTATTATAATATGACAGACCAGCTAGATCTACTGTCTCTATTATATTATGACAGACCAGCTAGATCTACTGTCTCTATTATATTATGACAGACCAGCTAGATCTACTGTCTCTATTATAATATGACAGACCAGCTAGATCTACTGTCTCTATAATATGACAGACCAGCTAGATCTACTGTCTCTATTATATTATGACAGACCAGCTAGATCTACTGTCTCTATTATATTATGACAGACCAGCTAGATCTACTGTCTCTATTATAATATGACAGACCAGCTAGATCTACTGTCTCTATTATATTATGACAGACCAGCTAGATCTACTGTCTCTATTATATTATGACAGACCAGCTAGATCTACTGTCTCTATTATATTATGACAGACCAGCTAGATCTACTGTCTCTATTATTATGACAGACCAGCTAGATCTACTGTCTCTATTATATTATGACAGACCAGCTAGATCTACTGTCTCTTATACACATCTAGATGTGTATGACAGACCAGCTAGATCTACTGTCTCTATTATATTATGACAGACCAGCTAGATCTACTGTCTCTATTATATTATGACAGACCAGCTAGATCTACTGTCTCTATATTATGACAGACCAGCTAGATCTACTGTCTCTATTATAATATGACAGACCAGCTAGATCTACTGTCTCTATTATATTATGACAGACCAGCTAGATCTACTGTCTCTATTATATTATGACAGACCAGCTAGATCTACTGTCTCTATTATATTATGACAGACCAGCTAGATCTACTGTCTCTATTATATTATGACAGACCAGCTAGATCTACTGTCTCTATTATATTATGACAGACCAGCTAGATCTACTGTCTCTATTATATTATGACAGACCAGCTAGATCTACTGTCTCTATATTATGACAGACCAGCTAGATCTACTGTCTCTATTATATTATGACAGACCAGCTAGATCTACTGTCTCTATTATAATATGAAGACCAGCTAGATATACTGTCTCTATTATAATATGACAGACCAGCTAGACCTACTGTCTCTATTATATATGACAGACCAGCTAGATCTACTGTCTCTATTATAATATGACAGACCAGCTAGATCTACTGTCTCTATTTCATTATGACAGACCAGCTAGATCTACTGTCTCTATTATATTATGACAGACCAGCTAGATCTGTACTCTATATTCATGAAGACCAGGTAGATCTCCTGTCTCTATTATAATATGGCCCCAGACCAGCTACATCGACTGTCTCTATTATATTATGACAGACCAGCTAAATCTACTGTCTCTATTATATTATGTGAGACCAGCTAGATCTATTTGCTCTATTATATTAGACAGACCAGCTAGATCTACTGTCTCTATTATATTATGACAGACCAGCTAGATCTACTGTCTCTATTATATTATGACAGACCAGCTAGATTTACTGTCTCTATTATATTATGACAGACCAGCTAGGTATACTGTCTCTATATTATGACAGATGAGCTTAGATCTACTGTCTCTATTATAATATGGCAGACCAGCTAGATCTACTGTCTCTATTATAATATGAAGACAAGCTAGATATACTGTCTCGATTATAATATGACAAACCAGCTAGACCTACTGTCACCAATTATATTACGACAGACCAGCTAGATCTACTGTCTCTATTATTAATATGACAGATCAGCTAGATCTACTGTCTCTATTTCATTATGACAGACCAGCTAGATCTACTCTCTCTATTATAATATGACAGACCAGCTAGATCTACTGTCTCTGTAATATGACAAACCAGCTAGATCTACTGTCTCTATTATATTATGACAGACAAGCTACATTTACTGTCTCTATTATACAATGAAAGACCAGCAAGATCTACACTCTCTATTATAATATGAAGACAAGCTAGATATACTGTCTCTTTTATATTATGACAAACCAGCTAGATCTACTGTCTCAATTATATTATGACAGACCAGCTAGATCTATTGTCTCTATTATATTATGACAGACCAGCTAGATCTACTGTCTCTATTTCATAATGACAGACCAGCTAGATCTACTGTCTCTATTATATTATGACAGACCAGCTAGACCTACTGTCACAATTATATTACGACAGACCAGCTAGATCTACTGTCTCTATTATAATATGACAGACCAGCTAGATCTACTGTCTCTATTATAATATGACAGACCAGCTAGATCTACTGTCTCTATTAGAATATGACAGACCAGCTAGATCTACTGTCTCTATTATATTATGACAGACCAGCTAGATCTATTGTCTCTATTATATTATGACAGACCAGCTAGATCTATTGTCTCTATTATATTATGACAGACCAGCTAGATCTACTGTCTCTATTATACTTATGACAGACCAGATAGATCTACTTGTCTTCTATTATAATCATTGACAGACGGAGCTAGACTCTACTTGGTCTCGATTTGTTAATATTGCCAAACCAGCTAGGAACCTCACCTGTCACCCAATTATATTTATGACAGACCAGCTAGGATTTACTGTCTCTATAATATTTATGACAGACCAGCTAGATCTACTGGTCTCTATTATAATATGACCAGACCTAGCTAGCATTCATACTGTCTCTATTAGAATATGGACAAGACCAGCTAGGATCTACTGTCTCTATTATATTATGACAGACCAGCTAGAGTCTACTGTTCTCTATTATATTAATGACAGACCAGCTACATTTACTTGCTCTCATTATATTATGACAGACAAGCTAGATCTACTGTCTCTATTATTAATTGACAGACCAGATAGATACTACTTGTCTCCTATAATATATGACAGACCAAGCTTAGATTCTTACTGTTCTCGATCTATTAATTATGACAAACCAAGCTAGACCTTACTGTCACAATTATATTATGACAGACCAGCCTAGATTTACTGTCTCTATGACTATTTATGACAGACCCAGCTTAGATCATCATGTCTCTATTATACAATGAAAGACCTGCCAAGCTCTACAGTCTCTATTTATTAATATGAAGACAAGGCTAGATATATGTCTCTTTTATACTAGACCTTACTGTCACAATTTATATTACGACAGACCAGCTAGATCTACGTTCTATTATAATATGACAGATCAGCTAGATCTACTGTCTCTATTTCATTTATGACAGACCAGCTAGATCTACTCTCTCTATTATAATATGACAGACCAGCTAGATCTACTGTCTCTGTAATATGACAGACCAGCTAGACCTACTGTCACAATTATATTATGACAGACCAGCTAGATTACTGTCTCTATTATATTATGACAGACCAGCTAGATATACTGTCTCTATATTATGACAGACCAGGTAGATCTTCTGTCTCTATTATAATATGGCAGACCAGCATACATCGACTGCCTCTATTATATTATGACAGACCAGCATAAATCTACTGTCTCTATTATATTATGACAGACCAGCTAGATCTATTGTCTATATTATATTATGACAGACCAGCTAGATCAACTCTCTCTATTATAATATGACAGACCAGCTAGATCTACTCTCTCTATTATAATATTACAGACCAGCTAGATCTACTGTCTCTGTAATATGACAGACCAGCTAGATCTACTGTCTGTATTATATTATGACAGATCAGCTAGATCTACTGTCTCTATTTCATTATGACAGACCAGCTAGATCTACTCTCTCTCTATTATCATATGACAGACCAGCTAGATCTACTGTCTCTGTAATTTGACAGACCAGCTAGACCTACTGTCACAATTATATTATGACAGACCAGCTAGATTTACTGTCTCTATTATATTATGACAGACCAGCTAGATATACTGTCTCTATATTATGACAGACCAGGTAGATCTACTGTCTCTATTATAATATGGCAGACCAGCTACATCGACTGTCTCTATTATATTATGACAGACCAGCTAGATCTACTGTCTCTATTATACAATGAAAGACCTGCAAGATCTACAGTCTCTATTATAATATGAAGACAAGCTAGATATACTGTCTCTTTTATATTATGACAGACCAGCTAGACCTACTGTCACAATTATATTACGACAGACCAGCTAGATCTACTGTCTCTATTATAATATGACAGATCAGCTAGATCTACTGTCTCTATTTCATTATGACAGACCAGCTAGATCTACTCTCTCTATTATAATATGACAGACCAGCTAGATCTACTGTCTCTGTAATATGACAGACCAGCTAGACCTACTGTCACAATTATATTATGACAGACCAGCTAGATTTACTGTCTCTATTATATTATGACAGACCAGCTAGATATACTGTCTCTATATTATGACAGACCAGGTAGATCTCCTGTCTCTATTATAATATGGCAGACCAGCTACATCGACTGTCTCTATTATATTATGACAGACCAGCTAAATCTACTGTCTCTATTATATTATGTGAGACCAGCTAGATCTATTGTCTCTATTATATTATGACAGACCAGCTAGATCTACTGTCTCTATTATATTATGACAGACCAGCTAGATCTACTGTCTCTATTATATTATGACAGACCAGCTAGATTTACTGTCTCTATTATATTATGACAGACCAGCTAGGTATACTGTCTCTATATTATGACAGACCAGCTAGATCTACTGTCTCTATTATAATATGGCACACCAGCTACATCGACTGTCTCTATTATATTATGACAGACGAGCTAAATCTACTGTCTCTATTATATTATGACAGACCAGCTAGATCTATTGTCTCTATTATATTATGACAGACCAGCTAGATCTACTGTCTCTATTATATTATGACAGACCAGCTAGATCTACTTTCTCTATTATATTATGACAGACCAGCTAGACCTACTGTCACAATTATATTACGACAGACCAGCTAGATCAACTCTCTCTATTATAATATGACAGATCAGCTAGATCTACTGTCTCTATTTCATTATGACAGACCAGCTAGATCTACTGTCTCTGTAATATGACAGACCAGCTAGACCTACTGTCACAATTATATTATGACAGACCAGATAGATTTACTGTCTCTATTATATTATGACAGACCAGCTAGATATACTGTCTCTATATTATGACAGACCAGGTAGATCTACTGTCTCTATTATAATATGGCAGACCAGCTACATCGACTGTCTCTATTATATTATGACAGACCAGCTAAATCTACTGTCTCTATTATATTATGACAGACCAGCTAGATCTATTGTCTCTATTATATTATGACATACCAGCTAGATCTACTGTCTCTATTATATTATGACAGACCAGCTAGATCTACTGTCTCTATTATATTATGACAGACCAGCTAGATTTACTGTCTCTATTATATTATGACAGACCAGCTAGGTATACTGTCTCTATATTATGACAGACCAGCTAGATCTACTGTCTCTATTATAATATGGCAGACCAGCTACATCGACTGTCTCTATTATATTATGACAGACCAGCTAAATCTACTGTCTCTATTATATTATGACAGACCAGCTAGATCTATTGTCTCTATTATATTATGACAGACCAGCTAGATCTACTGTCTCTATTATATTATGACAGACCAGCTAGATCTACTGTCTCTATTATATTATGACAGACCAGCTAGACCTACTGTCACAATTATATTACGACAGACCAGCTAGATCAACTCTCTCTATTATAATATGACAGACCAGCTAGATCTACTCTCTCTATTATAATATTACAGACCAGCTAGATCTACTGTCTCTGTAATATGACAGACCAGCTAGATCTACTGTCTGTATTATATTATGACAGACCAGCTAGATCTACTGGCTGTCCGCAGATGTTGTTAGCGAGCCACGACGGTGGCACTGTATTATCCTCAATGTGGGCAAAGGAGGTGTTTAGTTTGTCTGGTAGCGTGATGTCGGTGTCTGTTATGTGGCCGTTTTTATTTTTGTAGTCTGTGATTTCCTGTAGACCCTGCCACATACGTTTTGTGTCTGAGCCATTGAATTGCGACTCCACCTTGTCCCTGTAACGGGGTTTCGCTAGTTTGATTGCCTTGCGGAGGGAATAACTACACTGTTTATGTTCAGCCATATCGCCAGACCTCTTTCCATGGTTAAATGACGGTGGATCGCACTTTCAGTTTTTCGTGAATGCCGCCATCCATCCACGGTTTCTGGTTAGGATAGGTTTTAATAGTCAGTGGTTACGACATTGCCAATACACTTATTTGTAAACACACTCACCGTGTCAGCATATAGATCAATGTCATTCTCTGAGGCTGACTGGAACATATTCCAGTCCACGTGATCAAAACAATCTTAGAGCGTGGCTTCCGATTGGTCAGTCCAGGTCCTCATCACTGGTACATCCTGTTTGAGTTTCTGCCTATAAGCTGGGACGAGCAAGATGGCATCGTGGTCGGATTTGCTGAAGGGAGGGCGGGGGAGGGCTTTTTATGCATTGTGGAAGTTAGAGTAGCAGTGGTCAAGGGTATTAGCCCTACGTGTCGTGCAGTCAATATGCTGATAACATTTAGGTAACATTGATCTCAAATTTGCTTTGTTAAAATCCACAACTACAATAAATGCAGTCTACATAGTTACATAGAGTCAAGTGAAGTTCCTTGAGGGCCGTCTTGGTGTTCACTTGAGGGGGGATGTACACAGCTGTGAATATAACTGACGAGAACTCTCTTGGTAGGTAGAATGGCCGGCATTTGATTGTAAGGAATTCTAGGTCAGTTGCACAGACAAGCTGGGGTTAGTTACCAGCAGAGACATATATTTAGAGTTATGCTAATTTTTTGAATTTGGAATATTGTTTTATATCTAGACATTCAGTTACATAGCATTGTAATATAAAATATATTTCCCATTTATAAATGCAGTAGAGTCCATGGCCCACATTCAATAGGTCCATAATGAGGTTACGTTAAATGTATTTTGATCGTTTTTGGACTGTTTTCTCTGCATAACATGTAGAAGTTGTCCCTTTTCAGTTTTAGAAGAGGTGGCTTCTAAATGCTAACACCCGTTCCTATACTGTAAGCTGGTTAGCATAGCTAGCAAACAGAAATTGATGTTGGTTGTCAAAGTCATATCTAACTTAATGCAGTTGATTGGTAATGATTACATGAACATGTGCTGAGGTTGACATCCATACAAACATTATACTTTTTTACCTCAACATAGGAGGAAATACACATACACTGAGTGTACAAAATATTGGGAACACATTTTGCCCTCAAAACAGCCTCAATTCGTTGGTGCATGAACTACAAGGTGTCGAAAGCATTCCACAGAT